>NW_015373942.1:3896354-4123185 GCF_001272555.1 Dufourea novaeangliae | reverse complement strand
GAGCACCGATACCGCGGCACGCTCTACCGTACTCTCTCGCTCGCACACCTCCCCTCATAGACCACTGAAATTCCTCAGCACGCGTCGACACCGACGGAGAGCACCGATACTGCGGCTCGCTCTTTCGCTCTCGCTCTCTCCCTTTCGCCCGCTCCGACCATCTTCGGCTTCGTTCGGTACGCGTCGACACCGACGGAGAGCACCGATACCGCAACTCGCTCTACCGTTCTCGTTTATTTATGATGTTCATATTCCCCAAATAAATATCATATTTAACTAATTTGTTTAAGCGACATGTTCCGTTTAAAGATTTAGCTCTCCAGTATAAATCCCTACGACCGTTATTTATTATTCATTTCATATCGTTAAGTACGATTTTTCTCACAGGATACCGATTTCTATTACAGTATCACAAAATACATATTCTCCGGTGTTTCCGAATATCGGAAAAATTCGTCTCATTCATAGTGAAAAATTGCTTACCGCTAAATTTAGAGACGGTGCGTCCGTTTTTTAGTTGTATTCTAGTGGGGAGGGAGAAGAAAATATCGAAGAAGGAAGAAAAAGTAAGCGACAAGATCGTACATTTATAACAGGGAAATTCGATGTCGCACATACCCTAATTGGCGTTTATAGTACACAGGGGTGCCATGTCTCTGGCCTTGTTATAATACCCTTATAATGAGTCACGAGAAATCGGAGAATCATTAGGCGTTGAATTTCTTTATCTTTTTTTTACCTTTTTAGCCTTGTTTTAGCATTATCTCGTGATTAATTAAAATTAATACGGTGTGTCCGTTAATCGTGACGCAATCGAGAAGAACTCTACATACAAGAAGAGAACAAAAATACACAGCAAAAATTTCTTTTGCAAGCTTTGCAAGATTTCCAAGAACAGCAAATTCGAGGAATGAAGTCCTTGAGAAAAAAAATAGATTATTTTTTTTTATCATCTGTAAAAAATTGCTGTTGTTAAAAATACCATGATTTTGCACAGAAATCCATGAAATTCACATGGGATATATTGATCTCGAAAATCCTCAAATTTGTATCGCCAACTTCAGAATTTGTTTACCCTTTCGACGCAACCTTATTTCGGTTCGTCCCTCCGGGGATAATTTTGCGATGTACGCATTTTAAAGAAAAGAAGAAAATGTTTCTTGAGATAGAAGACGAAACCCGTGATTTTGTTACGATTTATAAAAAGGATTTTCTGGGTACGGGAACCGAAAAACGGAGAGAATACAGGCCGAAATCCACGTATCCACCGCCATTGAACCTCTTAAATGGGCCGTATAAGAAACGTCTGAATACTCGTCGAAAAAATTTGTCGTTACCTTTAGAGGAACAAACTGAAGATCCTCAAGAAAATTTAAACAAGGTAAGGAATCCCGTTTTAGAGTAGTAAGAAGGGCGTTTCTCCGTTATCATCAATCTTTTCCATATCTCACTCGGCCAACTGAACACTATTATACAATCAAAAATTGCATAATTTAAGCATATTGAATTAAATTTCAAAATTTCATTATCCTCTCGTATTATATACACTATATAATATACCATTTCTATAAACGTAATTAATATTTAGATCCGCGACAAGTATCCACGTTTGAAAAATATTCTTCCGGAAGCGGTACCAGACGAAGATCTGGTCGATCAAAAGGAAAATGAATTGTTGCAAACTATATACATCTCGGATTATTCGAAAGGTTCAGGCATTTTTAATTCGTTACACAATGACTAATTTTTTTATGTTTAAACATAAAAAAATTACCAAGGACATTTATGATACATGTAAACTCATATATGGAAAGAATGAAAGGAAATTTGTGTACCTATACGTATATGTTCATTTTATCACAGGAAATTTTTATGTAAATCTAGGTGATTATTCGTCCCGTGTGAATATATATGCAAGATGGAAAGATATTCGTTTGCCAGAAAATTGGGTGATATCAGAAACTGTTCAACGAAAATCTTACAGGAACCCGTGGAAAATTGCTTCTGACCATTTACTTCGTACTGCCAGAGCTGAGAAACCTCCGGACAATTTGGTGCCAAGTGAAAAAGAAAGAGAGATTCTACGTACAAGGTAATATCATTTTATTCGCAATTTAAAAATATGGAAAATATTAATTTCCACGTTTATTTACATTCGAAAAACTCGTCGAAAAATCGATATTTGTGGTTCCATGCGCCACCATTTTATCTACTTTGTTATCAATAATTGCACAACAAATCAAAGCTGTAGACAAAAATATTTTTAAGTTTCTTAAAACAAAATTATAAATTATTTTCAAATACTTACACAGTTACTTTTATGTTAGGTATATTCAAAGATATTATTCTTTTGCAGAACTGGAGATTCAGAGTACGACGCTACAATTGCTGCTTCCGGAAATAAAATAATAAAAGAGAAATTACTAGGGGAACCATTACCAGTTGAACCAAAAATATATATTAAAGGACCAGACAGTCCACGGTCTGAATGTTCTCAAGTATCAGCGGAAAAGAAGCTTGTACTTCCGTCCAACATATTCTAACTTTGTATTTTGTGTACTAGACAAAAATAGTTGTATTTTTTATAGAGAATGCTTACAGAAATGATAATAAAATGTACATTTAAAATTAAAGGTGGAGGGATTATGATAATTGACTCACATGTAAGTTATTATAAAACACAATCCGTGTTGTTTTTCTTGTACATACTTAGTTATTTTACAAATATATTATTTCCTACTCTCACCTGACTTTACTCATCAATTTACATTTGTTCACATCCACGCTGGACACACAATATTATTATAATCCGTATAAATCTGACACTCGTAGTCTTACAGATTATTTACAAGCCTGAATGTCTGCAGACCCGTTCTACAAAATATTTGCTCGTGAATGTGAAACATTATCTTTACACACGCAAAGGGAAGATACCGATATTTATATCGTGTGAAATACATCGTTGGATCCGAAAATGTTTGTAAGTGATATCGATTTTCTTTTCCCTTTTCGTAAAAAACTGTTGTTTCAATGTAGATTTAAAATAATTAATTTACCAGAAAACATTTCAAAACTGTTTTAATCGAATCTAGCATACATTTGTCTTTATATATTTCAAATGAGCTATACCTTTGGTGAATTTTCCAAAATTTTTCAAAAATCTATAGTTACAAAAGAAAGATGAATGAGTTGCAATAAAATTCCAGTTATTTGGGCAACTATTTAGACACGCACACATAGCCTCCTTCCATTAGCCGAAATATTTAACAATTCAAAATTAAACGTGTTATTTACAATAAGCCACTGCACGAAATAGGAATTTCTTACAATATCTCCTTAACAATTAAGTATTATCCCATAAAGCTTTTCTTTCATTAGACTAAATCAATTGTACTTGCACACAAAAATTGTACAAAAAGAACTTATCGGTGCACACTTCTCTTCGTTCATAATTGCAATGGAAGTTAAGATTAATTCGCTTATAAAATCTACTCTAGATATGGTACCCAGCACGTGACAATAAATTATAGTTCAGTCTCTCAATCTAATGTAGCGATACGTTCGTCATATGAAATTTTACAAACATCTTACACCCGATATGTTACACTGTAAGCTTCATATGTACATACACAAAAAAACTATTTGATATTAGTTGTAACTAAACTGCAATACATTATTTTATGTGGAAATATCAAAATATGAATCGTTTCACTTTTCAATAATCAAGTTTCCTATTGTGTCATGATACGATGCAACAGTATTATCAGGTCTGTGTTTGACTATATACGCAAAGAAAAGATGTTTAAAAAAAAAGTATAAGACTTAAGCGCGTTTGCAAGGACATTATATACAACTTTGATAATTCTTTACAGCTTTTTCCTCTCGTCGATAATTATGCTAGCACTAACCTTGCATCAAGATGAGTATTATTTACAAGTGTTCTTTTAAGTCAACGCGAATATAAGTAAAACTTCGTCACTGACACACTTTCCTTTTTTTGGTACTTGCAGTACCCACCCCATCCGATTTAAACATTTATCTACAGTAAGCGGTTGTTCGAGGTAACAATATCATCTTCAGAGATCATATCCTGAAGTGGCATAGCTGGTTTCTATAAAGAAAAATATTTGAACATTCACATAACTGTTACAGAATCTATTCATTGCTGTTGTATCATGCAAGTTATACTTACTTCAATGACAATGGTTGATGTCAGGTTGTCTGTGTCGTGATACTGTACACCTACATTTGCTGCTGCTATTGCTATAGTACGAACGGTATTGGTGCTGGTCGAAGTTGTGATGTGCTGGGTAATCATGGAGTTTTCGTTTGCTCTACTGGAACCATTATACTCTTATATGCGTAAAATATTGAATGAGACAGTGTGCTTTGATTGTACAAAAACCAATTCAAGTAATAAGGCAACAACAGACACTTACTTTCGTTTCTTTACTTGGCCAGAATGGAAACGCCCGCCCTCACCACGAATTCTATTCATAGCATGTCGATGACGAGATTCGTGAAGATATTTCTGAAAAATCAAATAAAGTGATGTAGCAGAAAGAACTGTATAGAGCTGATGCTAAACAACAAATCAAGACTTACTGGTCTTTCCTTGGGTATTTTTCCTTCGGCCTCTAACTTAGCACGAGCTTGACGACGTTTTAATATACGTCTGTATTGCTTTGCGTTTACATATAAAGGCTCTTCTTCAAATACTTCTGCATTAGGTAATGCTACCCTTTGAAATTGTGTCTGGCCACTGTTTCCTGGTACCATCTATGTGTACAAAACGAAAACCAAACGTCGTGAAATTTTACAGTGAAAGCATAAATTTAACATAAATATTAACGAAATAACAAGAGTCACATTCATTGAGAAACATCAGAATACGACCCTATGATAATGTTGCTCCATAATCACTACAAGTCAGTATAATATGTATACACCGACTATGTAAGTGAAAGAGACATTCTAATAGTACCATGACAAGGTTTCCTGCCTGAGAAGCTGTTGCTGTAGGACTTGCTAAAGGCTGCACTGGTGTTGTGGTTGCCGCAGTCGTTGCCGTTTGCGACGTTGTTCCAGCAATTTGCATGAGATTGCCATTGATATTAATTACTAGAAATGGAACCTATTAAATACCTAGTTTTATAAAGGAGTCAATAAGCGATAAGTTGAATATGATACCTGTTGGTTGCGTTTGCTGAACTTGTCCTTCTAATTGAACTGGTTGATAAATGTATGTTTGCCCATCTGGAGTTTGAATGATTTGTGGTGTCTGCGGCTGCTGAATCACGATCTGTTGTCCTGTATTAGTTAAACTAGAAACTGGAACAACTTGTATTTGTCCATTCGGTGCTGCAACTTGTATAGCTTGTGGCAACATCATTGCCTGACCTCCTTGACCCATTTGCACAACCTGGACAGTTCCGCCGGCACTGCCGACGACAACTGCCTGTCCTTCTCCGAGTTGGTCCATCGCAAGCACTTCCTAACTCTAAACAGAATTTATAAAAATGATCCCTCATGCTAGAAAATATCTCCTATCGAAGTTAATGATTTCGCGTAAGTATATGCACGCCTTGAAGATCAATTTTTATATACGGATGAATACATCGCATATGTCGTTCCAGGTACACATCGACATATTTGAGTACATTCGACACCGATAGCCCAGCATATCCGTCGACCAATATCTCTACCGTTTAACCAATGGCTCAGCCTATAGGTCACACATAGACGATATATAAACATTGTCCGTTACCGGGAATAATCTTACAATAATACATTGAAATGGGTTAACGAGAGGTAGATGAACTTAAATGGAACAAAAAATATCTTACATGCAATGACCTGTTTTAGGTCGTTAAAATCTTGGAACATTTTCATCTATTTCTGCTATTTCAATCAATGTAGGGTTTTCTAACTTGACAGATTTACTGGAAAGTTTACCTGTATGGTACTAGTTAAGTTTAAGATGATTTTAGAAACAAATGTAACTCACACGCATAGATACATCATAATCTAAAGGATATTGTTACGATCAACTGTTTCAAATTCATGCTTAAAAGAGCATCTAAGTTATGACTAGACTGCAGATTCTTTGCATTTATAGCCTATAGGTGCCTGTGAAATACAATGAAGGATAAATTTTCTTTCGAACCCAATAAGATACTCAAGGGAAGAAAGAACTTCCTACTTTTGTTTTTGTCTTTAAAAATCCACAGTCTAGTTATGACCATTTTCACTAAGCCTTGACCAAGTCATAAATCTTACTGTAAATAAAACAGCATGCGATTGTATCCTTTAAGAATGTATATCTCATACTACAGGACAAGTCACTTGTTACCAGACAATGTTCTCCAACTACTCAGTAAAAAAACCCGATGCAAGGGAAACAATATCTGCTCATTACATTTACAAGTGCACTGTTTATAAGAATCATAGGATACTTCAAATCACACACCACCTTCTCCAATAGTTGAAAATGCATAGATCAGATAATTTGAATGTACACCGATGTACACGAGTTACTCTTTGTCCCCAAATCATATTGCTACCTTAAAATATTACGATTGCAAAGTAAAAACAAGATCAGGCACAGTGTTACAAGACATTTCTTATTCCATTCTACTGTAGTAATCTACCCTTCAACCCTTCATCGACGGACGACGGATCACGCATACAAGTTGTGGCTCAAGGAGTCCTGTGACAAACTCCTGTAAACCATTAATGCCTGTAATATCTGTAATTTAACAAAAATAACATTCTCATGAAAAAATTTGTTTTGCAACACTTTACTATAGATCATTATTGACCCGGCGCCCGTTTTGAACACGGTTGTCTCGTCGTCCGCCTTCCAACAGTTAAGATATTTAACGTATATTCGGGACACCCTGTATATAGTCACATGAATCATGTATAACAGTTCGTCTTTGTCTCGTCAAACGAAGATAAATAAAAATAATATTTCCGTGAGGGACTTGGAAAGGTTAGAGTCCCAACACGGAATCAGCAATTTTACGAGACGCAATTCGCGTGAGTGCAGGTACAGATAAAGATCGCCAACGTGGCGCGAGCACACTGAAGTTCGAGGGTCCACGTGCGGAATGTTAGATACGTGGGACCCAGAATTGAGGACAGACAGCAATGATCACCTTCTGTCGGGTTGGAATCCCTTCCGAAGGATATCGCATCCTGCTTTCGATCGCATGATTAACCTCGTATCCTTGTGACGGTTATCGGACGAACGTGCAGGTCGAAGGACAAGTTGTCTGGGTAGTAAACGGATCGCGATATACACGGCATCGAATGACGCGGATTTCGAACGAGAAACGTTCGTCACGACAAACATGGCCGGGCAGAAAGGCTTTTTCGACGTCATGAAGACGAGAGCTCGCACTCTGATCAGCTCACGGAACGAAAACACGGTTAATCGTGCAACCGTGCGCGGTCGTACGTGTACCCCGTTGATGTTTGATAATTTGTGGACTTACATTGGATATTTTCGTGGGCACTTTCCCAATGATTGGTCGGCAAATTGAGGACCAATGGTCGACGATAGAGAGTCCTCGGCTCTTGTGTATTGGTGGTACTGAACGGGGGGACCTGCCAGTCCGATAGCAGCCCGATGCCAGACCGGTCGATGCCCCTCCGCGCCTCGATGCGCCTAACCAATCTACTGGCTTGACTTATCCCCACCCCGACCTTCCCGCGCTCTCGTCAAACTTCGCGCGTTCCTAACAGCTCATTTCCCGCTTAATTTTAAATCGATCCGTTAACAGCAAGGACTGATCGAACTGTTAATTTTTAAACGGAAAAAGAGTTCGAATATAACTGTTAAAATCGGCGATTAATTTAAAAATAATAGTAATTTTCTTACCGTGATCCTGCCGTTTATTCATTGGAATTTTTAGTCAATAAATTTTAAATAAACGGATACTGGTGTAAGAAATTCACTCCAAACTTTAATTTAACTTAAAATGGTATTGTCCCAATTTGTATGCATAACAATATGATTAATTATACTTTGAAATTAAACTATTGGCTTAATTTGTAAAACATATAAGTAATCGTATACTTATATTTAATGAATCGGTGAAAATCAAATTGTGGTACAACTTAATTTGCAAAACTTTCTGTATTTTACATAATCATTCGGAACATGTCAGTGCTCATATTTTACAAGAAAACATGAAAGGATATCTCAGAAAAAATTATGTGGAGTTAAAACAAACTAATATTATCTAAATATTTTTCTACCAACTTTCACAACGAAGTGGGTTCAAACAAATGGTCAACTTTGTAGTTCTAGTATTTTCTATTTAATATCATATGGATTCATGGACTTTTTCAGTTCATTACATGGTACATAAATTAATAAGAGATGATAATTGCGCAAAAATTAACACAGTTTTAGAAAAATATAATTTTAACAAATTTCAAAACTTTTAACATAAGGTTACTAAAAAAACTAATTAATAGAAATATCACAAATCTTTGAATCAGGAGTTTATGTGTGTATACTCTTGACATTATAAAAACCGTTTTCCATGACATAAACATGACAAACTTTAAAATGTGCATGGTAATTGAAACACAGTTTAATATAGACAATACAAAATACTTAAAGAGTATATGAAGTCACTTCTAATTGTTGACTCGTACTAAAACTATTTGTTACTGATCATTTTTAATAGTATTTAATGTATATTAAGTAGTTCCTTAGAAATTGATAGAAAGCTAAGAAAATTTGTTATCGGCTTAATCAAATAATTTTTCAATTTACATACATGAAACTGTAAGCCTATGTCACCATTATGTTTGTGAACTTATGAAAAAATAGCCTTTGCATTAATTGTTCTCCAATGTATGTCTCAGTGAAGAGTAATAACAGTGAATCAGCTTTTTACAATATAATATATTAATAATCGAAAAGTATTACCACATTCTCTTCTTTCATTAGAAGCTGGTCTCTTGGAAACACCTTAACATGTAACATTTTAAAATAGCCTTGTACATTAGCAACTGTCAAGCAATTAACATGTTGTTATTGAGAAATAGTACTTGAACTTTCATCTATAATACACCACATCTTAATTTTTAATTGATTAACACGTTCAAGTAAATTCTGAAAAAAATTCAGACTTTGATTAACGCATTGAAAATTGATTTTGAAAACGTTGTATGTTCTTCCCTGTCATGCAATACGCGAATTTCACTCAAACAGGATGCAGCTGTAATCCTGCCGAGGAAATACTGTAAGATCACGATAAGAAAGGAACTACTAAGTCCTCTTTGTGTTCAACTTTTACATCTTCTAATGCCGTGACAGCGTTATTGAGCATTTCGGTAATCTGAAAAAAGCAATTTTTTTTAATAATTTACATAACTGTGTTTACACACGGTTGTGTGACATGATTATTTACCAGTCCATGATCACCAGATCCAAGAGAATCTGCAGCTAATATTCTTTCAGGAGCAGGAATATCTTTAAGCAGACAAGATGTGCTATCAGGGACTTTAAGTCCTCCAGCTTCAATACGTTTGGAATATGCACGTGATCTATCCACATATTCATGTTGTTCCAAGTTATGTGAATCTAATGCCCCAACATCTATCACATTGCTGGAACAGACTTGTTTGGTAAGTATTTGTTATTATGTTAGTCGTACTGTATTTAAACTAGACATAAAGGTGCAAACCAAGTATAAAGACAAAGAGAAATAAATAAAAAAAAACACTCACGCTGCTGTTTCATGTAAAATTCTATTCAATGCACTTTGCTCATCTGTCTTCTTGGGTGCAGAGCTTGCATACTGGTTAACATAATCATCGCTGGAAGGTAAAACAAAGCAAAGAAGCTTTATATCTAATACTACAATATCTTATGAAAAATGTGAGAGCATACCTGTGCACTCTGGGTATACTTGTGTTATTACTAACTGGATCTATCAACAAGTGTGTTCTCTCATTTGCTTCCCCACTCTACAAAAAAATTAAAAAACAATCATTTCAAACATTATACAATATCAGTACAATAAAGAATACAACATAGTAAGACTTTAATTTCATTTAACACTAGTTCTTGTAAGTTTATATCAGGGATTAAAAGATACTGTTATTTGTTATTAATGTCAAAGTAACAGTGATTTTCTTATTGTTATGCTCAAGATAACAGTCAGACATTAAAATCAATTTACTGGAATTTCTTGTCCAATAAGCTTTAAATGAATAGAAAGCTGTTATTCTTTCAAACATTAAAAAGGTCTAATTAAACAGAAACTTTCATTTTGTGAAATATCTAAAACTTTGCAATGTTTTGGCATACATTGCAAAATTTGTATTTAATGAAGATGTTTCATTGTCACTAATGTAGCAATCAAACCAAACAAATTATGCATATTGATTGTCGACTGATGTTCTTCTTTAACTATTTGTCACTTTTTTGACTATCCTGCTATTATTTTCTTAAAAGATGTTATTATGCTGAAACAGACTATTAACTATTATGTTTTATATTAAAGTGAATATTAATATATGTTTCTTCAAAACTTCCTTCAATTGAATGAAGAATAACTGTTATAAATGAATCATGAAAGACGAATGAACGTTTCAATCAGAAAATAATTTAAAAGTTAATAGTTTATGTACAATTTTTATTTGTAAAAAGTAATGATTTCATGTAATCTCCATACTCTTCAAGTAGGCGGAATCACGATAAAAGTTCATGCACTTTAAATGCATATCAACGTCGTGATAAGGTAACGCTTCAAAACAATTGCGATTAAAAGAATTCTTCTCAATCTTATTACCTGCTGGCCGCTGTCCTCCTTACAGAGGCTGTAACAACATCCCATAATTGAGCGTATCGATAAGAGAATTTCGGCAATGACACGTATTGCTAAACGTATTATTTTATTATCCTCATTCCTGTAAACAACCGAATGAATCAGCTGGAATCAGCTGTAGATGTGCAGACCAGTATGGACAATTCACTTCTACCAAGTGCTACTGCTAAGAGACTTTTCTTCTACGCCGCTTTTTCCCCTAGTGGAAGCCTAGTTTGCTCGTAGGTGTACCACTATTCGCAAATAAAATATACTCCAGTATATTTAACTCTTTCCATAACTGGAGTTTATGGAACTCCAGTGAAAAATATCAAGTAGATGCGACGTCACTGACGGAACTCCACGGAAGTACGGAACTCAGTATACTAAGCCGAATAACATAACCTCGAGCATTTTTGCAGTGAATCGGTGTATGGATTTTTACTGTATTTTATTGTAAAATGATCGGTCAATTTATTGAATTATAAAGTACTGAACTTCTTATTAGACGATATTATACTTGTAGGTAATTATACGTGTTATGTCATTTGGTAAGCCAGTGAACAGAAATAGAAACATGATTTTTCAAGTACCGATATAAGCTTATATTACATACAATTACAATGCCTTCTTTGAACAGGTGTCAAAATGTACTCTTTGCGTATTGTAGTTGTATATGAATTACATATTTTAGTAATTTTTATCGTAATTGAATTTTTTAGGACAATTTCAAGATATAATTCCAAGATGTCGAATTTAAAGGTAGTATTCTTCTATTTGCTTTTTCTATTTAATACATTGTATGTCTTGATACAAATTCAATGCACTCTTATTTTCAGGAATTGCCTGAGATCCAGGTCTTCAAAACAGTATTATTTCATTGTGTAATAATAATAGCTTTACCTGTACTGTCATTTTTCACCAGCAAGATCTTTATTTTCGATGGTATGGAAGCAATTAGCATTATTATCTGAATATTTCATTGCTCTAAGTTTTATATTGTTGGTATAGAATATATGCTTTATAACTGTTTATAAACATTTAAGAAAAATTGAAGAGAACAAAATAATTTATACATGCAATTATTTTCAATAAATTAGAGATGTCATACTTAGTAAATTGGAATGTAATATACAAAGTATGCAGTAAATCACAGTACAATTGAAAATTCTTATAGGCAAAAAAAAATGTAAGGTACAATTTTAATAAATAACAGTGGTATAATATCATAAATTTCCACAATAATTTAATATGAACTGAAAATTAGGGTATAGCAAAAGCAATAGAAAACAAATAACACTATAATACATACCATCAGCAGTTTTTATACACAAGTAGAAGCTGTGAATAATAGGCATAGTAGTCAGAGGTATATGTATAAAAATATAAGTGTCCCATGAATTTTCAAGATCGAGTTTTTCGTAAACAATGCTCTATATGCAAAATCTTTATTCTAAATTTTCGATTTGCTTTTGCATGTAGTCATTCGTTACTGGTTGTACTACAATTTACTGGATACCGTATATACTTAAGATGACGATTCTAGCCAGTAGATTACATATTCTTTTCATTGATGGTCATTAGCATGGCTCTGCACTGAATTAAAATCATGGTTTGAATTAAAATATATTTTTGTACATTTTAGGTTTATTGGGGCTAAATAATGTGCCAAGCAATGTATATTCAGCCGGAGTCGCGATTCTTGTGCTGCACGTGGCTCTCGGAGCTTTCATATTCCGTGCATACTTCGACGATCAATCGAAGACACAAGCGAAACGAGATTAACCCTTCCTTAGTGTTTTACACATATATGTAATTAAGTACACCTTTTTGATAACACATTTATTCGCGTATTCTCATCGAAAGAAAGATGTTACATTATATTGCATTACATTCTGCAATTCACATACTTCTCATCAATATTTAGGTAATATTCCCTTTTTATTGAATACTGTGAAATATGTAGATGGCGAATATACCTGTACTGTATCAGTTAATGCAAAACACAAATGCTAAATAAAAAAAGCAAAGACATTCCCACACAAAACTTGCATATTGTACAGCACAAACTTTGTAACATACACCTATTTGAAATATAATTACGTTACATGTTTTTTTGTTTTATATTCAAATAACTTTGCAGTAGATTGTTATATAGTGCCTCAATATATATATATATATATATTATACAATATATATAGATATATATGTATATGTATATATAACACCTGATGGATAACGTAATTGTAGTGCACTTCATGATCACAGTACTATGACAATTAGAGGCGAATTTGTAATGCTCGTAGTTTTTAGGCTGCTAATTTTAACGTCTCTTTAAAACCATACGAAGAATAATTTCTATGATGAAAACAAAGAATGTTTTAAAAAAAAATTGTAACAAAAAGCTTGAGACGAATTCGCCCCTAATGACACTGAACAGCAATATATTTATTTTTCTTTTTCGTTTCTACGTAGAATAAATATAACAAATGATTTATAATTAATATACAAGGTGACAATACCATTGAAAATTGTTAGAAAAATCATAATAACTAGAAAAATTTCTCAAACGCTGATGTTAAATTATTTCTATTTTGTTACATAGAATACAATTCAAGGAGGAAACATTTTTACCTTTATGAACCACTATGAATTATGTACATCAATATATCTAACTATAATTTTGTTTCTTTAGAAATTTCATGTCATCGAACCTTGATAGCATTTGAAAATAAAGTACCGTAATATATACGCCATTGAAATTTTTTAGCTTCTTCACAATGCCATTCAGCTGGTACTGCAAAGCAAATCCTATAACAAGCTTAATAATCTTCGTTAATGAAATATTAATTTATTTAAGTATTGTAAATGCAACAAAAGTTTGTGTGACAGAATATTTTGCTGTCGGTCTGATAAAAGTGTTGGAATGAATGCTCACTGCATTATTAAATACATAAGATCGCCAGCGATATTATCTACTTCACAATTTAATTTATTCATTAGTTCTAACTTATCATTTGTCCTATATATTATAGGTCGCAAAATATTAAATCTTCCTACTGGCAATGAAATCAGGGATCTCTTTAGAGTACTCCACTGATGAAAATTTAGTTACACTTTTTCCTATTATTAGTATATTAAAAATTGCAGAATTTTTTAATATTGGAGGGTTACGACATGTTACCAAAAAATAAGGAACTACATTTCTTACGTAACGTTCTATACAGTGTTGGTTTAGCCATTTAGTTTAACACGAAATAGAAAATATACAATCCTATGAGGGAAATCTTTCATACCCTTATTAATTAAAATAAAAAAAAAATTATGAAATATTCCAGAGAATTTTTGGCGTGCATTCTCAATTACGTGTCAATATTCTTGAAGTATCATTATTTGTTCCAGCGAAATAATATTCGTCAAATTAATTGAATATCTAATATGAACACATACAGTCTCCCTCCATTGTAATCTAGGGAAAAAATTCTTCAATTTTAGACATACTTAAATTGTTGACGTTTTGTCCTTAAATAGGTCAGCTTATCACATCTAATAATAGTGAAAGGAAAAAAAAAGAAAACGAAACGATCGCATGTGCTAACTAAAAACGAATCAGGTGCTTTTGTGACATGATAAAGATGACTTGTATGATGAAATAATTTTCATTATTTTAATCATGATAGATTCAATAGTATTAAAACATATAAAATGGGATGAATGTTACTCAACGTCCATCTCGTCTTCTTGTGGTTGTTGTTGATTAGCCTGTCGCTGGCCATCGCCTTGACTGTTGTTTTGATAATTTTTCTGATCTTCAGCATTTTTATCTTTTGATTTGTCTTCCTTTGGAATCTCGACTTTAGGTTTTGGTTTGTTTAGAATTGGCGATATAATACTATCCAACGACTAAAATGAAACGAAAAATTAGTAAAATATAATATTAACAGAAACATATAAAATAATTTACAATGGCTATCACTTTCAATACCTGTTTTTCTGCGCGTATTTGAGCAACAGTAACTGGTGGCGTTTGTGTGCGAGGTATGCTGGCAAGAACCATGCGATTGTCTTCTAGCCATGCCCACTTATCTTGCACAGTTTTGTCAACTTTTTTCACCTCTTCGTCTGTTAGGTGGGAATATTTGTCGTCTTTCCCATTGGCCGCTTTAATGTGATCCACAGCTTTCTTTGCTAATTGTAACGCTCCCGCTAATTCTTCGAACGCGTGATGCCTGCCTTCGAATTCTTGTCGCCTTTCTTTAATTGGTTCACCTTGTGACTGAAGACATTAATAATATATACATGATTTTAAACGTCAGAAGCGAAGGACTTGTAATTAATTTATTAAATTAAAAAAAAAAGCATCGTTACTTACTTTAAGGCGTACTAGCCGTTCTACGTAAACTTGTCGTTGACAATCTTCTCCTTCTTCGTAAAGCCATTCTTCAGTTTCGTTTAGCGTGCGACAAAGTCCTTCTCTGTCTGCTTCTGTAATAAATGTGGCTAATTCGTCTTCGTCTGACACTTTAGCACGTAAATCATAAACGTATTCTTCCAACGCGTTACGGGCATCAACGCGTTCCTTTTCTTGTTTATCTTCGGATACCATCTTGCACTGTAACACAATGTATACATACTCTGTTTATAAACTGAACTACACGTAAAAATTTATATGTCACACTAGTTTTCAACATACCTCTTTCTGTTGTGCAGCATCCAAATCACGCTGAGAAAGACCAAATCCATGTACCTCCACTGGTAAGTCAACGGTACAAACAGGAACTTTCTTTTTACGTTTATTGTCCTCGCCCTTGTCGTCTCCCTGAAAAGCAGTACAGTAAGGCATAAGTTAGTCACTCTAATATATTTTAAGTAATGCAAGTTCGTTTTCGCGCAAAACTTTCGAGAATATATGTACAAAACACTCGACAGCGAAAGCACATCGGATTTTTCATTTTGCACAATTTACTTCGCATTTAACGCCACTTTCTTTGCCAACAGTTATTACCAATAACTTACAGCTACAACATATAAAACAAATATAACGGCGCCATATTTTTACATAAAAGAAATACCTGCTACGGAAATACACAATAGTAAATTGGAAATCAGGTGATGGTAGAAATGAGCAGAGGATAAAGAGAGGCATAATTTTATGCGAACGGTTTTCAATTCGTAATCGTTCGTTCACTGTTAAATGAGAATTATTTTTAAGTGATCGCTATATAACACGAATCAAAAACCGAACCGCAATGCCTGCCTTCACAATTTTCTTTTGGAGTATTGATAACTGTTCAAGTTATTAAAAATTACTGTCTCTTTTCCTTCTGCGACCCAGTGGAAAGAATAACAGAGCAAAGACAGACAGCACGGCGTGACACAGCTGTACCTTGGACCCATATGCATTATGACACGTTAGGGAATCATATTATGCACATTCTTTCATCTATAAATATTTAAATCCATTCAGTTACCATGTGACTAATGTACTTTGATTTTGTTAATTCTTTCATAATATGACTCTAATCCGAGTTTGCAGAAGAAATCGATACAGGTTTGAAAATTCTGAACAGAACTAATGCCATGCACTAAATGAGCTACGATAAACAAGCTTTTCTCTGGTGACGCACAATTTACATTGCACATTTATATTTACTTATTTTTTTTTTGGTAACATTTAACCACTTTATAAAAGCATTCGAAACTTCCATAAAATAAAAAAAACAAATACAATCTATGGCAAAATATTGCTCCACAATTTCAAAGATTTAACGTTTTAGCATGATATAAATTTTCTTTGTACATCTTGAAAATAAAAAAGAAACAGATATAGAATACGGTCTTGATTAGTACGAAAGAATCGTTCGTACTAAACAGTACTGTGTATATATGTATATATTTATATGTACGTTTTGCAGTCTTATTTTTATAACACGTGTTTATTACAATCATGCAGGATATTTGAACTTGACTAGGGTCGCAGTGATCTTTGCAACAAGTGATTAACGATGCTGACGTGATGAAAGAAACAAAAGATCTATATCACCTTCACGCATGAAAAGATATTCGTGTAGCCAGTACGAATTAACAATGCAACGTTCTAAGGCAAAATTCGAAAATCATTGCACATGTTTCAAGTTAACATATGCATATGGGTCCAAGTAATGATAGTGTGTCGCGTACCGAGCTGAACCAAGAGAGAATCCTGGAGGGGTAGGAAGGGGCAGAACCCCTCGCACCTCTTCCACCATCATCAGCATCTGAGTTCCGTCTCGTTTTATCCATGCTTACCTAAACCACAATAAACTCACATAGTTATGCACCAGACACTCATGACCATATGAATTTTGTACTTCTATGAAAACTAGCTTCGAAGAGAGAGAGAGAGAGAGAGAGACGTGGTAACTTTGTTGGAACTCAAGTGTTAATAAAGCCATCTATCTTTTTCTAAATAAAATCAATTTAGCAGACCTTATAATTTAGTTAAATATTAAGAAAAAAAAAAAAAAGGAAAATATACAATTTTATGAGCACATTAAAAGGCAAATATCGTGTACTATTATTACATATAAGCTACTTTGTAACTTACAAACGTATATTTAAGAAATCGAAATCAAACGGAATCATGCATCTACATACCTCTGGTGCTGGCGGTTCGTTTGCTTGTGCATCTTGATCAGGCTTATCCTTTTTCTCCGCTTGTTGATCAACATCCATTTGTTGTTGTTGTTGCTGCTGCTGCTGAAGTTTCTTTTCCTCCTCTTCTTTCTCCTGTTGCGTAAGCTCGCGTTTTTCAACAAGGGAAGCCGAGGCAACAGTGAGGATTCCATTCAAATTTATCCTCACTTTTACTTTCACTTTCGAAGACTCACCCTCTGGTGTTGGCTTTACATTCTTTATTACAAACACACCTATAAGAAGAATATTATAACTGGATATAACATCCTAATAGCATACAGGACGTAAACATTAAGCACATACCAACGTGAGTCTGAGGATACCCGGGCGGTGGTACGTTATAAGTCGCAGTGAGCATAAATGGACTCGATCGATAAAATGTCAACATCTTTGAGAACGGTACAGGATGGTTCTGTCCAAACACTTCCATTTCACTGAAACAATAAGGTGCATATTATGAAACGTTTGTTTCTAAGTAACCATCGGAGGCGAACATTTTTGACGATCGGATACATGGCGGTACCTGAGTCCAGACAGACCCCTACTCATCTGACTTTAGATGCGTTGTGAAACGAATTCTTTGAAAATATGTTATTCATTTTATAAAATACTAATATGAACAACTGTACGTTTACTTCGTTTCTGTATGTATGCTGGAATGATGCGTGGATTTTTTGAAATTCTGGGTCAAAATAGCCTCAGGCACCGACGACCAAGGATTAAGTATGACGTGAACGCATTATATAAAATAAAACATACCCGTCTTCACCTTGAACAGCATTCCAGGTTAACTTCACTGGATACGGTTGAATGTCCGTGACAGAAAATTCACGTACTCTTACCGCAGGGCTTAACATTGCGCACTGAAGCGCGCAACCTCGAGCGACAGCTTCATCTTGATTCAATGTTGTGGACACAGGTCGACCAAAGAATTCTTCCACCAATCGTTTAATAGCAGGTACACGACTAGAACCACCCGCTAATTCCACCGAATGAATTTCCTCCATTTTCAATCCTATAAACAGCACGTTGCGAATTAATATACCATTGGCAAAATGTACCTCTTGCATAAATAAAAATGACACGATTGAAATGGAACTTACTGGAGCTTTCAAAACATGCCCGCAATGTCAATTCCACGCGTTTAAATAAATGTGCACACATCGCTTCCATATCTGCACGTTTCAGGTCTCCGTGTACATCTTTCTCTTCCATGAAACATTCGATGTTAAGGGGAAGCATCGTTGAGTTGGCTGACATTTGCTTCTTCAACTTTTCTACCTCCGCTAGTAACCTTACGTATGCACGTGGATTGGTACGTGCATCAATTTTATAACGTGACTGAAAATCTTTACAAAAATGTTCAGCTAAAATAGAATCTATGTCCCTTCCACCTAACTGACTATCGGCAGCACTTGCTAACATCTAGAAACAATATTTATTTATTTGTTTTATTCCGGCTTACTTGTAAACCATGAGATTAACATATGCTTAGGAAAAATTATTACACACCTTCAGTTTTCCTTTGTGGAATGCGCAAATGCTTACTTGCAAGCTAGCATATCCACAATCGACGAAAACTACATTTCTTGGGGTTGCTGTGGGTGCAGGTAAATCTTGTTTATAAATACCATAGCATAAAGCAGTAGCAGTTGTCTCATTGAATAATCTAAGAACGTTCAAGCCTGCGATTCTTGCGGCATCAAGCAACGCCTGACGCTCCGATTGTGTATAATATGAAGGAACAGAAATAACGCAATCGTTAATAACAGTTTGAAGAGCAGTTTCAGATATATCCTTTAATTTTGTGAACAACATTGCAGTGATTTGTTCAGGACTAAAGATGTGTTCCTCTCCCAAGTATTGTACCTAGAATTTATAAACAAAGGTATATAGGTAAACAAACTAAAAACATTCATACAATTATTACTATTAGTGTTTTATGTAAAATATACACTACAGGTAATATGATTCATCAAATCTAACTGCTCTAAAGTGATATAAATAAGATAAGAGTCCACACAAACGTGAGAACCTGGCAAAATGCCCAGGTTAATATTGAATCCAGTCAGATTAAAAAGAACATTGATAGCACGTATTATGCATGGATTCTAATAAAAATAAAGTCACACAGAATAATTATAAAACGTGATATCAATGTACATATTTGATGTGATTACAATTGTTTTGATTATTTTGCACTTAATCATACATATTAGAAACAATAACAAACGAACAAAAACTTACATGTATACCAATATTTCCTTCCCCCTGCTGAGTTACCTTAAAAGGTAACAATTGAAGTTCTTTCTGTACTTGAGGATCATTGTACTTTCTACCTAATAGACGTTTGAAGCCATGAATTGTATTTTTCATATTGGTGACCATTTGGTTTTTAGCCGCCACACCAAGAATTCGATTTTTTCCACTGAATGCCACACATGATCTAAAACCAACAATCAGTTTCATTAATTAAAATATAAATAAACGATTTCACAAAAAAAGTAATTCAAATTGATGTCAGCTGATATAAACATGTATACATACATTCATTTCTACCTATATATATATATACAGTGGAGTCCGGTTATTGCGACACCGCTTATAACAGCAGACCATATATTGCATTCGACTTGTTCTCTAAGTTCGGTTCCTATACACATTGCTTTTAGTCTGCTTATAATAATTAATTTCTCTCTCCTTTGAATATCGCTATAAACAGGGTCCACTGTATGTATACATATATAGGTAATCACGTTGCTTCTACAATAATTAAATAATCATATGAATATATACGTATCGACCTTATAACTCAATAGGAATTACACAAGTATTAAAAGGCAGTAAGTTGTTCATTACTTATAGGCATCTTTATTACAAAATCTTACATGGCCCTCAAGGTCATGAGATTAGATTATCATAAAAAAGAATAAAAAATTGAAATAAAAGTTAATCCCTATTAAACGTTCATAATGTACAGATTGATATATTTACGATATTTCAATGGTATTGTTCAGCAAAAATAAATGAAACAAACGTTTCGGATTGATCCGCACGCAATCACGTACATAAGACGTATCCTAGTTTTTCAATACTTGTTTAATCATACTCCCGTAACATTTTTTTTTGTTTCATAGAAAATAAAATACAGGTATATTCACGTGTTTGAAATAATTAATAAATTTCACAAAAAAAAACCTTCGTAAGCTCGACGGCAAATCCTATTCATATCGGTATCATATCAAATTTTGAATAAGACGGAAAAAATAGCTCCATCGATCACAACCACGCGATGGACTTTTTTGTAAGTTTTGTTAGTCATGTGAAAGTAAGAGCGCGAGAGAACCGAATACACAAAACGATTTGTACATAAATGGCAGTGACCACCTGACAATCGGCGTTCTTTTTGATTGGATTCTCTTTTATCCATATAAATTTTCCATAGAAAGATTCACAATAAATGGCAAAGAACACGAAGGCCGGCACAAGGTGCACCGGTATATCTTGTTACGATAAACAATCGAGGAAACGATTATTCGCATACAAGGAACTTACGGTGTGTTTCGAAGGCTGTAATCATTAGCTATTGTCTCAATACCACCAGCGCGTGCTACGGCCACATAACAGCTCTCGTTGCCAAAGTCGATTCCAATCACGGACATAGCAGCCATGGCTGATAGGACTGATTCAACGTTTTCCTCGCGACACCTGAATTAATCGTCGGAGTTTAGACCGTATATTCGATGTTTATCCTTGAGAAAGGATTTCTAATTGACTGCTAAACGCTTGGACTTTCCGTAGATATATTTAACGTGAACGTTAAATTCACGATTCCTCTTTAATTCTCAACTCTACTCGCGCAATAGAGTGAACGAAATGCCCTCCGCACGATGACTGCGATTACTTCTTTCTGCTAACTTCTGCTGAAAATTCACCAATCATGGCGCTGCGGTATACAACTCCGATTGGTTGGTTGGTCGCTCTGGAACATTCTGGAATTGTGCGCCGGAATCGTCCGAACGCGGCTAATGCAAGCTTTCATTCTCGAACGATCGAATGTAACGGATCAATAAGAAAAACGTGTCCCTGTAAGGAAATTGCTAGATCCAGAAGCGAATGTTTTATGACAATTATGAATTCCTGTTTATGTTCCCTTTCGCACTTCACGTATCTTTCCCCGTTGGGATTTCGAATTTATATGTAGCATGGATCCGCGCATCAGCATGATTGGTTTATAGGCAACATGTCACTTCTGAAATGAATTCAAACGTTTTAATTGGTTAAAACCAAATACCAATATTCACTAATCAATCAACACATTAAAATCGTATCACGGCGATACGGAAATCAAGATATGTATGAATGATGGAAAGAATTTCTGTTTACAGAGACAATCGCGTCATACTTTGATTGTAATCGTTAATGCTGTTTGTATTTGTACGACATGTACGTTATGATCATGTTAAATTATTACTAATTCTGATTAAATGTATGAAGAATTATTATTGTTTTATATAAAAGTATTGCGATTGCTGTTACATTATTCCAGTGTTTCAAAATGCGGTAGCGATTGCACATGAGAATGTAATTTGGGAGCAGAGCCTTTCGTAAAATCGGAAATGTAAAAAATTTACTGTGGGCACGTGTAATATCTATTTTCTCGATACAACTATTGGCAGTTAATCAACAATTTTACATATCGATGCTTTACCGTGGAAATAATACTCAATCAATAGTATTAAGTTGTGATTCCTAAGAAGAAAACACAAGGTCTGAACGTATGAGTACATATCTGTCAAGTTTATATCTTTTTATGAAATGTTACGTTTGTGTAATTTGTGGCTTTATTCGAGCATGAAAAACCTTAAAAATTCAGATATGTTGTTCAGCACTCTGAATGTTAGAAAAACTAGCAGATTCAAAAATGCTGTTTATCAAAGTGGTATAGGTTATGCACAACTTTGTTGGAAATTGGAAAGACATATTTATCCATTATATAAGCTACTTGATGTACTTACACCAAAACAAATTCGTTCTTTATTGGCAAAGAGAACAGTGACATTCAATAAGTATGACACTACCTATGACCAGAAATATTACAAGAATTTGGGATTCATATTAAGTGGTATTGGATTGACTTTATCTCTCTGCGATGCATCACATCCAAAGCGAGGTATACATTTTTATCTTAAGAATTATGTATGAAGACACAAGAATGCTTAATGAATATTGTTTAACAGAGAAACGATACTTTAAGGCTGCCCAGTATGGGAATATTCTTGAGTTAGAAAAGGTAAGTTCATTGAAGATTTTATTGCATATGAACATTTAACATGAGTTTTGTTTACAGAGCCTTAAAGAAGGTGTTGATGTGAATACACGACATCCATTAGGATGGACAGCTTTACATGTTGCTGCTATTAATAAAAAACTAGAAGTCATAAAGTATTTATTGAAGAAAGGTGTTGATGTTAATGCAGGGGATGAATTTGTTAATGTCTATAAAACTGCTAAAGACAAGGGAATACATTCTTTAGACGGTATATGATTGAAAAACAAAGTTATAGTAGTTAAATTATATTGTACTAAGTTACTAACATAGTACATTGTACTAATAGGTATTGTACTAATTTTTGGAACATATTTTCCCAAAATTTTCAGTACTAATGATAAGGGAAGAAGAGTTTTCTGATCGCTTGAATAGTAGAGCTACCTTCAAAGGATTTACACCTTTACATTATGCTGTATTAGCAGATTCAAAGAGTTGTGTTCAAGCATTATTGGATGGAGGAGCAGATCCAACAATAGAAAACGAGTCTGGTCATCGTGCAGTGGAATATGCCAAAGATGGAGAGCTGAAAGAAATGCTCACAAAGCATGCTACAAAATATGATGAAATAATGAAGGAAAAAGTATAATTTATTTAATGTAAGCTTTGATTAATTCCTGTATAACATTAATTCTGATCCATGTTTTTATCACATATTGAAAATAGGAAATAGAAGAACGTCGTAGATTTCCATTAGAACAACGTTTGAAACAACATATTGTTGGTCAAGAAGGGAGTCTATCTGTTGTAGCATCCAGTAAGATTTATTTTAGTCTACAAATTGAACGATTCATATGTAAATTATAAATTCATAACATTTTGCATCATTACAGCGATTAGGAGAAAAGAAAATGGTTGGATCGACGAAGAACATCCCTTGGTATTTCTGTTCCTAGGTTCATCAGGAATTGGAAAAACTGAATTGGCAAAACAGTTAGCTGCATACATTCATAAAAATAAGCAGGAAGGCTTTATTAGATTGGATATGTCCGAGTACCAGGAAAAACATGAAGTTGCTAAGTTGATTGGTGCACCACCAGGGTATGTATTAGAGTTGCATCATGTAATACATACTTAGGTATTGTAAAAGTACTGTGTCCATTTATTAATTTCTTTAGGTATGTGGGCCATGATGATGGTGGGCAATTAACAAAACTTCTGAGAAAGTGCCCAAATGCTGTTGTATTATTTGATGAAGTTGATAAAGCTCATCCTGATGTATTGACAGTTCTGTTACAGCTGTTCGACGAGGTATTAATGTTTTTGATACTGTATATTGATACAAGATACCAGAAATAATGCCAAATTTTTTTTAGGGAAGGTTAACAGACGGCAAAGGAAAAACAATCGAGTGTAAAAATGCAACTTTTATAATGACATCGAATTTAGCGAGCGAAGTAATTGCCGAGCACGCGTTACAACTTAGGGAAGAGGCCCGACGAGTTTTAAATCGTAGACTGGATAAAGATTCCGATGAGGATCAAAGTTTAGGAAACATTGAAATATCGCGTAAATTTAAGGATGCAGTGGTATGTGTTAATTTGCATTCCATGTAAAATACCATTGGTCCTTATTATAGAATCCACATGTCAGTTACCTATAAGAATCCTTAAAATGTTCTACGTGTCATAGGTACGGCCTATACTGAAAGCTCATTTTCGAAGGGACGAATTTCTGGGAAGAATAAATGAAATTGTTTATTTTCTACCATTTTCTCGATCGGAGCTTATGAAGCTAGTGGCAAAAGAATTGGAAGCGTGGGCGGTACGTGCGAAGGAAAGGCATATGATAGACTTAAAATGGGATCGGGAGGTCCTATCAATTTTAGCAGACGGATACGATGTACATTACGGTGCTCGATCTATTAAATATGAAGTTGAAAGATGTGTTATTAATCAGCTGGCTGCTGCTTATGAACGTGGTCAATTGCGTATGTATTACGTTTTAATTCTGTTCTAGAATTATTCCGGATTTTAATAAAGTACTTTTTTACTTACAGAAAAAGGATGCTGCGTGATGCTCAAAGCCAAGTGGCACGAAAGCGGCGGATCTATAGTTTTATCCGTCCGATCAAAAGGTGTAAAAGACTTCGTTGATATAGTTGACACAGATAACTTAATCAGAAATGTAAATTCTACATTTTAATACAATGGAGAATTATCCCAGATGTATAATTTTGTTAAACATAGGACATGTCTCATAGCTGTACGTTGACACGTTTAACGAAGAGTTTTGTATTAGGTTAATCGGACCTAGTTACGCACAGAAAAGGGTTGCGTATTATTTATTAGTGCATCGCGTGTCAAATACCTTTTGTAAATGAAAATACTCTCTTTAGTATACGTAGAAATATGTAACAGAACGAGTTTGTAATATTTTTTCATTCTTATGCATTGTAAATACAAACTGTATATTATAAAATCTTCGACAGAATATAAACAATTTTTTTTTCCTGTTCACGCTTGAAGTTTTTGCATTTGAGTAATGCAAGCAATACATTCAACAATTGTTCTTAATGCATTCAATTAAGAACTATGTAAATACAAAATGTAGTAGCAACGGCGGGGAACACGTGATTTTGACGGAAATAAGTGATTCTTTATTTTCATTCGAATCATGAGGGTACATTGCAAGAAAATATCGGTTATACGTCACATTTAGGATACATTGTACATTATTTACGACGCAGTGAGACAAAAGATATCCTCGAGAACATTCACAAAAACCTGCCTTGCCCATGGATAGGCTGCTAACGCTGTAAACCGCATTTATTTGTTCAATCGTTTGTACGACAATCGTAGCCCATTCGTAGTGGGCTTTTTCTTTCTGCTACGCCGTTATAGTGCAAGGCAAATTTAGGTCCGACGATACAGTGCTTTTTGATATAAGAACTACGCGGAATGTCGATAGAAGACGCTTCGTTCATCGCAATCAGCGTTTGTAGATCGGTGGTAGAAACACTGATACAAATATCGTGCTCATAGAAGTTTTTCTCAGTTTATACTTTGTATGAACGTAGAGACACGAAGTTTATTTTGTAACATATACAAGGTGCTTTTAAAAATAACGTTATTGTGTCGTTTAAAATATGATAGGAAATGAAATTCCGCGAAAATGATGTCTGATAAACATACATTTGTACGTGTTTCCTTAAAAAGGTATATCTTTTTGTACTATTACTTCCACGTTGGAAGCTAAGGAAATTGTAATGAAAGGAACTTGTGGGTTTTCTGTATCCACAACAATAATAATTTATCACAAAGGTTGTTCAGAATATATCCCACCTTCTTGTAGACATATTTAGTATCTTATTGGTATTAATTAAATTACTGTTTGCTGTTAAGACTTTTCACATATCGATAAAAAATAATCTAAAAGCCGAAAGTTATGACATTCAACCTTTTATAATGACGATTTCACAAAGAAACATTGAACATAACGTGTTTGCTTAGAATTCAATTCTCTATCAAATTCCAAACAAGTGCCCTCATCTTTGGGAATATCTTATATTTTCAGAACGATTTCATGTACACTGCTGACCACAATAATTTTTATGTAAATTAGGATGAACAAATTCACTGAATGAAACTAGGTACCT
This sequence comes from Dufourea novaeangliae, assembly GCF_001272555.1. Taxonomy (NCBI): domain Eukaryota; kingdom Metazoa; phylum Arthropoda; class Insecta; order Hymenoptera; family Halictidae; genus Dufourea; species Dufourea novaeangliae. The sequence continues at coordinate 4,096,751 of NW_015373942.1, read as the reverse complement.
TCCCGTTATTTTAAAAGTATCTGCATGAAAATTATAGTTATTTCGGATTGTATAAGAATAGCAATTAAACATTTTTTGACGTTCTTAAATGACTGGCCAGTAGTGCATACCTTCAAACGTTTATTGTTTGTAATTGTAAGTACATACTTTGGTTTGGTATATTGAAAGCACGTTGCATTAAGCAGCGTCTTCATTGCGTCAACATTTGTCAGACGGCATAACCGCTCGATGTGTAGACACGTGCGTGGACTTGGACTCGGCTTGAAAAGCCGAACGACATGTCGATTCGTTTCCCTACTGATCTCGGTAAACATAAAAAAAATAATTGGCAACTATTTATTACATTCGGTGGATTCCTTTCTGTTTGACATGGACAGATTATAAATGATATTCCGAGTAATATTTAGAGTCTATTTACGTAAAAAAGTAAAAATCGACAAAATTACTTATTTTTAATAAATATTGAAAAAGTCAATCGACTAAACTGTTCGGTAGTACTGTGCCGTATGGCAAATGCCGCCTCAATGGAGACGCGGCTTTAGATACTCAAGTTGATTGTTTTTACGACACGGTATACATATAAGAAGAACATCTTTATATAATATGTATATATGTGTATATATGTATATATATATATATACGTTTATGTATATATATAGTTTTTTTTTTAATATAAATGTTACGTGCCTCTCCTGGTACGTAGAATATAATAGAAATACTGTTAAGTATAAGTTAAGCGTACGATTCGGACCACGCTCGTATATTTAAGCGTTTCTTCCCAACGAAACAGTTATAATTTCCCACCGCGTATTTACGTTTCACCCAGTCGATACTTATATATCTATATATATATAATATAATATATATTCTTTCTCTCCTTCCCTTTTTCAGCTAACAAATCGGAAATATGAAATCACCGTGATAACACGCGCAAGCTTAAAATATTTTGATAGATCGGCCGGTTCCTTAATCGAGCTCTTAATTTAGGAATTAAATAGATCTCAGCCCCGGAGAGAATCTGTTAAAATCATCAATATTATAATATGATATGACGAACTTTGGTCGGAAATGTTTACAATTTTCGTCTCCTCCTCGCGTGGCTCGAGCTTCAACCGGGACTTCACAGAGCTCAATTCGCCCTTCTTCTTTATCCGTGTCCCGTTGCGTATCGCGACAGAGGAACGCGAAGAGTCGAGAAACGTAGATACAGAATCCTCTCGGTTATCGTCCCGAACTCTGGTCTGCGCCAGGACAATAATCTTATAAGGAGAAATGCTTCAGACCCTCGTAAATTCGTTTTTTGTTCGAAGCCCGTGCCTCGGCAACAAAAATGGCGGAGCAACAAAGTATGCGCTTGAGAGGTTACACGCCCCCCCCCCTCCAGTGGTGGGGATGACGCGTGGACAATAATCGTGTAGAACAAGACAGACGATAATCGAGAGGAGCTTGTAAATGCAAAACGCGTCGCGAACGGTCAGAGCGCGCGACACGATTTGCCCACCGCGTAAAAGCTGCGACGAAACAGCCGAAGAACAATAAATACGTTCCTCGCGAAATTTCTGGTCGCTCGACATTAATCATTTTGCATTCTCGTGTTGCTGTTGCTTCTGCGTCGGTTACATACGACTAAAGTAGTATCGACAATATTAATAACGACAACGCGGCCAGACTGTGCTCGACGACGGTTCGATCTTAGGCTCTCGATATTCACAATAAAAACAGTGTGCACGGGAGCACCTCGAATTGCGGTATAACTTTTACTGAGGTCAGTGGTGTTGCATAGTACGAGCACTTAAGCCTAGAAAGTACATATGTATACGTGTACACCTCGTTACTTTTGCAACTTATTGTATCGGGATGCCCCGCAAAAAGTATTACGTACTCAAAGCTACAGTTGTACTAATTGTAAATCGTGAGTGTAGAAGAAGAAGGTTATCGTTAGAATGTATTTCATTTTGATCTGTATGGCCATTTGTCATCGTTCAACGAGCGACCTTGTGCTACTGGAAATACTTATTGCATCAAAATCAGCGTTCACGATTTTCTTGTTACCATTTTCATTGCCAGATTACCCATAAGTACTTTGTGGAGTTAACATTCTCCTTTACATAAAACATGTACACTGACGAGCAAATTCGGCTTCCGCTAGGGGAAAAAGTGGCAGTTTCAGGTACTGAAATAAATGTTGAACCAAATGTTTATTTGGCATAAATTTCATTAATTTGCTAAAATTAAATAGTAGGAGCCCCTTCGCCAGCCTCAATTTTTCCCCTAGCGGAAGCCGAATTTGCTCGTCAGTGTACCTATGAGCCTAAATTTTTTAGATGCCTGAACATTTTTTATTCGAAAATTAGGTCATCCATGGTCATCCGAAATAACGTAATTAGCAAGACCCGTAACATTAACTGTGGCGTATGATTTCAGACGTCGAACATTCGAGTGATCCAATAAATATTTCCAATTTCAATATTCCTCTGATGTACAAAAAACAAAAAAAAAAAAACAATCAGAGATAAAACGACTGAATAATACACACAATATTTTCTACGACATTCTAACGGTAAAAAAATAAGAAGTTCCGTGTTACAAATTTCTCAAAAAGAGTTTCTACTGTTCATGTATTTAATCACGTTTCGCTGAAATTCGAAACACGAACAACGAAAACACGAACGAGTCTGCTGTAAAGTAAAGCAGGGTGTGTGCCTCTTATCGTCCTGGAATGCGATTATCCGTTATCACGGTTGTTCTCTGTTAAGCGGGCAATTATCTCCGTGATTGCGTAAGTCTCGGGGCCGGGGAGCGGCAAACGACAGAACCGACGAAACTCGCACGGATATGTCACGCGAAGCGTAGCTGGCTGGTTGGATTCCTACACGCTTCCCGTGTCACACGCCTGCCACCTCGCGAATCTGGGGCCAAGTTCACGCGGCCGTCTCGCGATTTATCGTAGCGAGATAAACGAGCTCGAGTCTCGAAACACATTCCCATGAATGGAAAAGTCTGGCTTAGTGAAATACAGTAGACATTCCATAATTGTGAGCTTATTTAATGCAAGAATAGGGACCCGCCCCTTGTTCATACGTATTTCTCACACACGTGTGTGCATTCCCATTCTGTCGCCTAGCAAGGAACGGGATACATACGGTGTTGCCTTGAACTCGTATATTTTTCATCGCAGAAAGTGTGGTGCATATAATATAATTTTAATGAAATGTTTCAACAGCAAATAACTTGGAAATACATTTTTTTGATGTCCTTAAACGTAACGGGGATAGTTGAGTTGATCGGAAAGTGCGTCTGTACCATCAGGAGCAAACTCCGCTAGGGAAAATAATGGTGCAAGGGAAATGCGTCTTATCAGTTAGTAAATAAGTATTTCAATACTGAATACCTTTCGAGAATAAACTCTTTCGATATCTCTGTAAATAACGGAGGTAGTTAAGGTTGATCAATAACTGCGTACATACCTACATTCAGCCCACCCTATATGTACCTCGGTTGAACAAGTGAAACGGACGATCGACAGGGATAGCGCGTGTGTGATTGGAGCTCGCTTAATGCAGTATTCGTAGAAATTTAGACGCCCTATATCAGTTTAGTGGTTTCGAAAATTTGTTTCCGATAGTGGTTTCGACAGTACATCCATAGAAGCGGTTTCCACACATATAACACGGCTCTATTTTGCTTACATATACCGTTTACCGATCATTTATCCTAGAAACTTGATTGTACGCCTGTCGCCCACGCGGCCTGGATTTCCCCTCGCTGAAAGGCGGAGGACCCCGTGGCCGAGGATTCCCCGCGTTTCCCCCGGTGATCGTCACGGCGAAATTTAGTGCAATGTGTGCCACATAGCGATCGTCTCTCTTGGCGACTGTGTCATGTGCAGCCAGTGCTCCCGTCCGTGGCTGCCGCTACCCTCCAGACCCGGCGTGGCGCCCGTCGCCGGGCCGATGATGCACGATCCAACGATCTCGTTACTCGAGTCCATCACCCGCACCTTAAGGAAACCCATGATTCAGTATCTCAAATATGTTTTGTAGTATCTAACATGATCTATTAGTATCTAAACATGATGAATTCAGAGCTTTCTTAAGATCGATACGAACGAATCGAGTGAATTGTACGCATGTTTTGTACGATTGACTTTGGATCCGTGGTGGTTGGATTGCACGTTTGAACGTTTTAACAGTTTGGCTACCGCGTGACACGCCGATGGAGCATGCTCACAAGGGAACTTCCACATCCTGAAAAATCCGATTTTTTCTTTTAATTTTGCAGTTTTGTAGGGAACCTCAATGGAATTGTTGATATTCGATTCTTTAAGGTGAAACCACTTCACTCCCTAACACGTTGACTGCCACATGTGAAAAAGACACTACGTAGACAGACACGCGTTACTTTGTTTTTTAATACTAGCACTACCGGTATTAAATGTATGCCGAGTTAAATTGTGTAATTTATAAGTATGTGTAATATATAATATAATATAGCTTAGTATAGTATAATATAAAGTGTATAAGAACATAAAGGTCGACATAAACTCCAATGAAAGTATCTGTAGGATTTCAGTAATCGTAAAATAAAAAATCTGAAATTCGTTATTTTGTCGAGTACTCTGAAAAAAATGTGCAGTAAATTTATTAAAGTTTGTTTTTCAAGCGAATAAATAAATAAACGAACGAATTTTTAATAATTCAATAAAACCGATTCTACGTTAAACGTTTTATGAATTTCAACTCTAAATTTAATAAAACGGCGGTAATTAACCTCTTTCGAGGGGGATAGAAAAGAAATTAACATCGAAGTGAGTAATCGAAATCCATTCCAGCTTCAATGGCTTTCGGTGCATTTTTTGCGCCGATATTTGGAAAATTCTCGCGAGAAAAAAAGGGGGGTGGGCGTGAAGGAGGGAAGGAAATTACGTTTCACGGCATAAACTTTACAAATTAAATTTTTCCCGTGTCGATGAAAACCCGCCTGCTTCCTCTCTCGCTAACGGGGGCGTAATCGGCCGTCCGCGTCCTTCTGGCGTTTCGTCGAGAGCGCATCGATTTGCGAACCCTCGAATTAAATAATAATTTTCCACGAAAGGGGTTTCAACGACGATGAGTTCGGGCGAACGGGGAGGAGGCAAGAACGTTCGCCTTGGGTGCCAGTATTAAGAACCGCTTCCGGGCTAATTATGCCGAAGGGAAGTGGTTATTCTCGCCGAGAGCCAGTTCCCGCGTAAAAATGCAAATGGAATGAACACGGAGTGTGCCGATCGACGTGCTTGTAATATCGATCCGGACCGAGGGGAATTCTTTTAAAGCTCGCGCGCTGCAACGTGAAAAAACGTTTCGTAATTACATCGTGAAAACCCAAATGAATTTTCACATTTTTCGTTTTCTTTTCAGCGAATATGCCAATTAGCTTTTAAGAGGCTTATAATTAGAACAATTCGTTCATGAGATTTAGATCCTTGTATGTTGGAAAAAGTAACTGCATTTTTCTTGAGATGTAAAATATGTAAAGACACGAAAGTAAGTAAGTATGTACACTCATACGTGTTGGAATGTCTGTCGAATATGGGATGGATGTAATTAGGCATTGCGAAATTGTTGAAGGTCTGAAAGCAATATTGTTTACAGGAGGTTAAAGCTCGCTGGGCAACACTTGCGCTAATTTGAAGTAATAAAAATTGCTCAAAATATGAAATTTTATTAGGACCAGACGCCCTAATATTTATGAATGGGAGTCTACAAACGAAAAATAAGAAGGTCAAATAACTATGAGAACAAATACATCTCAGGGAAATCAATTCTCTGAGTACAGACCGTCGAAACTTGTGTCTAGGGTAATTGTCACCGATAACAACAAATTATAGACTGTATATGTAATTGTGCTCATCGACGTGTCACCGAGGATCCGGCTGTAGGAACATGAGTATTAATGAAAAATGTAAGTATGAAAATATATAACAAGATACAAATAAAATTAACTAACAATAAATAGTCTCAAAGACTACTAATGAAGTTCCAATTTCTGCAGATAGAGCAGCTATTGCAGCATTATTACTTTTCTAAAAAGATATTTGAAGATTTCACTGAGAAATAAAAGGTAAAATTATATTGTAGCGTAAAAGAATGTGCTTACTTCAATGGCGGATGACGGAAGCGAATTAGCAGGTACGTCAAAGGACATCGCCTCATTCCAAATAGGACTGGTCGTCGCTTTCTTTACAGCGGTTTTCTTCTTTATCCGTTTTTCCGCGCACAGAAGATTCACCTTCACGAAGGAATCCAGGGTCTCCTTTTCTTGCTTAATATGAATCGTATGGTTACCATAAATGTGACAATTAAAAATTCCGTCTGCATGACCAGCTACCTTCCTTCTCGCGTGAATAACACTTAACGAGAGGTAAATAACAATATTGCATGAAAATACCGATCAATCTGTAGATAATAGCGTACTTTCCTTAACTTTATTTTTCTCGTTTGACCAGTAAGTATCTATTTCCCTTGCCTGACTACGAACTGCCTATTTTACTTGTCTGACCATTAACGACGTATTTTACTTGTCTGGTCATTAATATTATATTTTATTTGCCCGAACATTAACGACCTATTTTATTTGTCTGGCCATTACCGCATGATAATTTTTTACGTTTGACATTTCGTTTCCTAGAAAAATTTTTAAGTTCAATTATCTCGAAAACGAAGTTTCAAATGATAAAATTTTGTTCTAGATTTTCGATTTAATCCTTCACGTAGAATCATTCCTACCCAGTTGTACCACCAGTTACATGGCACCGTGTATATTTTATGAATGAGAAGTTAACTTTTAGGTCAAAAAGATAGAAAAGAGAAGGATTAACTTGCTACAAAAGTATATTGGACATAATTATTGTAGGATGAGAAGTAAAAGAGGATGTAAAGGACATACACGGACAAGAGATGTTACCTGGGGCGGAAATAGATTCCTCGCCTTCACGATGACGACTTTTAATCGTTCGGCGCTCGGTAGATAAGACAACGAGAGTAGAACTTCTTGTATTTGTTCCGGTGGCTTCCGTTCGCGTTCAATTTCGCCCCAAATTTCCTCCGTCGATGATGGGGAGTCTAATCGCAGGATGTGTAGAGGTACTTTAACGGAACCTACCACGTCGTTTCTGGAGAACCGGTCGTAGTCCAACACCTGTTGTATGGAAGCAAAAATTTACATGTAGGATGAACCGTATAATTCGTTCACTGTCATTGGTTTTGTTATTAGTGACGTAGTGAAACTTGTTTCATTATGGACGACTGTCAAACTGGTTCGTCTTATCTAGTTGCATGCTGTCATGACGTGAGCAAAAACTATGCAATTGTCTATCAGAAAATTGAAGGTGACTTTGATGATACATCAAATTATAATGATATTATTTGACTGCAGATATTCACATTACGTGAATAATGTAAAAGAAATATGTATATATGGGTGTTTCATTTAACTTAGGCACTTGGAAAGTATTCAACGAAGAAATTCTTGTGTATAGATTAATTTTCTTGGCCAGAATGAAAGTATATAACAAGATTATTGTTGTTAATGTACAACTGTCTTAATATTTCGGTCATTTACGATACGTATATTCTTCCATATTTTTATGTGATCGTCAAGTTAAGTGAACCACCCTGTATATACATTATGCTCATAGGTCGTGATTCGAGGATCATCGAATAAATAATGTTCGTGTCAATTGCCTGCAGAAGAAGGATTTTGTCGTGGAAATCATCGTGGCTGACGGGGAATTTGAATTGCTGATCGAAGAACGGATTCGCCTCGTTACGATATATCTGTGTCTGTCGTTTCCTCGCATCCACCTCAGGACTGAGGGTAAGCTTCACGTAAGGATCGTTGAATCCCCCTTGATCGCTGCCAGCTAGATCGTGTGCTTCGATCAGGTGAACGTGAAGATCCGATCGATTGAAGTCGTATTTGAACTGCAAATGCAGTCGACCTAGACACTTCCCATTCCTGAAATTATATTATTTCCTTATTGGTATGAATAGTTAGTAATTAGTATTTATCTATCTATATGTATATACATATGCATGCACGCAGCAGACACAGTCAAGAAACGCACGACCTAGGTCACTGACCTCTGCTTCTTTACTGTGTCTGCGCATACTACATGTGGCCCACTATTAACCTAATATCTCAGAAATAGAGCTTCAGATTACAAAATGGCAAAGGACTTTTCGATTTGTATTTGCATGAGGAATATGTATCTTGTGGATTGTCCCATCTTTTTGGGACACCCTGTACATGTGTATATAATCCAAAAACATTTTTTTAACAGGTTATAGTATTAATAAATATTGCTCAAACATACTAGTCACAATTTGTATTCATTCCCTTGTAATTGATTTTTAAAGAAAAGTTATATTTTTACCAAATTTCACTGCCTAATCCTCTTAACGAAGTTGTGCAATGTTAACTGCCGTTCGTTGTGTTTCGAAAAGCATGACAACGCAAATCTAATATACTTTGGATAATTATCGTCGGACCTGCGTGCACACGCGTTTCGCTCATTCCCGCTGTAGTATCTCAAAGGATTGAATTAACGGGCCTAGAGCGGTCGGATACGAAAGCCTGCGATTTAATTCGTTTCCATCGTGAGATACGCTCGCGATTAATCCTTCGATCAATACAGTTAGGGGGCACGCATTAACGCAACAGATACCCTATTAATTTCAATGTAAAACGCCTGCTTAATTGGACAGCGTGTGCATGCAAATTCGTGTTTCTCGCTGAGTAAACGATTGAATTCGCGGGGATCCGACGAAAATGGCCGATAATCGGGTATTTACAGGACGATCTCCTGTTTTACGAGGATAACAGAACGTTGACATGGTAGAAAATACGACATTATTGGAGATTTTAATAAAAAGAAAATGAATGTTTGGGATTCTTGTGTTACTTTTAGTATTCCCTTGCTACAGGCATATCGATTGGGACTTGGAGCGCACTTGTAGAGAAGCGGAGATACGGTAGCAGACAAAAATAGTTACCACTTTTTCAATTTATTTTCTTTCTATTATTTTTTAACATCAACTTAAAACTTTAGCCCGTGTTTATATTCTGATAGAGAATTAAAAGATGCATAAAACCCAATATATTAAGCTTTTAAGTTCATGTTGAGAAATAATAGAAATATAAAAAATGAGAAAAATGGTAACTTTTTCCTCCGCTACTGTAATTCTGCCATCGTTATTGTTGCTTTAGTCTCGTTTCTGCTTCGTTTTTCCTCTTTTTTTTCATAATGGTGAGAGCAAAACAAATTTCACTGTTTTTATTCAAGTTGTTATGCCATACCATATACAGAGGACGAAACAGTAGAATTATAAAGAGGGAATATTATATACATGTCTAAAATCATTCACGTAAATTTACTTTAGCTAAATTAATATTTCCTGTTCTAATATTTTTCGAGAAGTACATTACATATATTTTTCTTTCGACTGATTGCACACAAGAAAGATTTCTCAGTGATGCGTTATGCTCCGATGATCGAGTTGTATTTCTTCTTTTCAGATCTTTCCTTTTCTATTTAGAATGAAAATCATTCGAATGTCACAGTTTCTAGAAAAATTCTTGCGAGGAAACTGAACGGGACATTTTCTGTATTCAGTGACGTCTGTTATCCATATCCGCTGAAATATCGAAGTTCTATACAAGAAAGCAGGTGCATTCTGGTACTAGCAGAAGTAAGAAACAAAAGAATATTGTATGCGAACCCGTGAGACTTGAGGAAAATTGGTCCGTCCCTTCGTTGATAGAGATCAGGCTGTAGGGAACCCAGAGGCGAAGCTGGAGGTGGTGGTCCACCCTCGCTGTTGCATGAAAAAGTGACAATAGCAACATTTTTCATTAAACAGTAAAATAATATATCCACACTGAAACAAGAGATTCGTAATAATGTTTACGTAAATTGAAAGTGAACATATACGATAAGCAAACCTAAGCTGAACAGAAATATTCAGTGTTTTAATACATTCCTGGTAATATGAATAATTGGGCCACGTTCTGGAGAAATCGACCAATCCTTAAAAAATTAATTAAATTTCTAAGTCTCTATTTTGCAAAAATTTACCTACATTATTAAAACTGCCACGCCATAGAAAACTTAGAACAAAATTAAAATTGACTATAGAAAATTAAAAATAATATTAATTATACTACTCACTATTACATAAACAATTAAAAACCATTATAAAACAATAACAAGAAGTAAAATATACCTAATAGAAATGAAAATAATTCTTTTTTAAATTAAAATCTTTAAACTGAGTGTACTTTATTGTAGATCATTCAGGGTTGGTAGCTTTCTGCATAACATAATCAAATTGTAACTGAAAATGATTAATCGTTTATTTTATGGAAAAACTCTCAGAATTAGTATAAATTCATACTACAGTCGATCAGTAATTTAACGTTTAACAGACTAAAAATCACTGCAGGTGATGTTATAAACATTGCAGTCGACTATTATCGATTTAAGATCGTCGATACTAAGCTGCGGTGTGCAATGAAAAATTCAACCATAAAGGAGGGTGCAGCGAGCGTTAAGGAGATTTCGAGTATAATCCGGTCGCGGGACTGTTCAAGAGGGCTCTACTCACCTTCCAGAAGCACGTATCGGCGGTATAAGAAGAGGCGATAGACTTCGGCCAGCTGATCTCGAAGCACCGTGGGCAACGCTGATCGAGGAGCCTCCGCAAGAGGAGCTCACACCTGTTGCCAGGGACGACAGGGAGCTCTGGGACCGTGACGCGTTGCTGCTCAGAAGACTTCCGGAACAACTGGCTGGGTTTCCGCATCGTGCGTCCAAAGAGGCAGCCCGGCCCGGTGACGGTGATCTGTGTGTGTGTTCAAGGATTTTCGTGCATGGCACACGATAACTTACTATACTGCCTGGCATAACTACAAGACCATCCTAAAATTTGGAAACCTTATGTATTGTGGTTACAAAAAAAAAAAAGGAACCAACTTTTTGTTCCAGGAAATATAATCTATCCTTTTCTGGAGAAACATTATTTCTTCGTTTTTATTCGAACCACAATATATAAGACTTAAAAATTTTAGGTTGGTTTCTTGGTAAAATCGTCATAATGTACTCCGAATATGTAAAAGATTTTTGGCCTGTATCTTAGTTATTAATTAGTAGACTACAACAGTTTATGCGAAAGCAAAATTTCAGACACTAATATCTGAAAATTAAAATGGAGCGGAATTTTGAATTCTCCGATAGACGCTTAACTATGTTAATAGAACGGTAGATGTTCCCCGAAACAGAATATCGGAACCGTAGCCGACAGACGTGTTCTACGTGGCATAAAATGTAATAATAATAACTATAGCGAAATCCCCGTGTCACAGTAAGTGGTCAGAGGACACGAATTATGAACTTTCCGGATGGAATCGGATTTACGGCGAAATCGTGTCCCGCTGTTGTTACGAAACGTCGAGTTTCCGGGTCGAGGCGGGGAACTTCCGGTCCGGGCGGGGCTCGAAACGAACGAATCCATTTTCACGGGGATCGAGACGCGCGATACCCGATTCCCCCCTCCCATCATTCGTCCAGTCAAGGTAAACTGTTGTATTGCGGTCAGAATCGTCCAATAATTACTTTCGGAACGCACGGAATTCGCGGCCGACCACGAGGAAAACGGAAACTCGAACGGGAGACGATCGACAGCTGTGTTGCCCACCAGCACAGTGGGCCAGAATGGCAATCTAGCTAAATTTAAGGGGTAATGCCACTGCGAAGCCCTGAAAATTTGTTATTTCTTGGGAATTCTTTTCTCCGTGAACGAAATGTTCAATATAAATGAAATGTTGTCTATTACTACACTTATTGAGAGTATAACAACTTTTCTTTTAGAAATTTTCAATAGTTTTTATTTATATATATTGAATCGAAGTGAGTAACTTGAAAAAATTATGTTGTGCTGGCGTAGGTGATTTCGGGAGAACGAAGCATCAGAATAAAAAAATTCAAATTGATTTTTAATCAATGAGTGTTGTTATCGTCGGAACCAAAAATTATTAAAATAAACAAAATGGCTTAAAACTCAGATTTTGAAATTCAAAACCAGTTCCATTATACTGTATCCAGTGTTAGACTTTGAAAAAGTAAAAAAAACTGTATCTTCGTGTATTCACGGTAATTTTGTTAATTCAAACATTAAATATCATTTATAAATATCATGTGCTTCCTTTTGCCCATTCAGGACCGAGGATGTTAGAAAACCTTTGCTGCAGCAAAAGGCTAATACCTATGATTCCTTGAAGTTTGTTTTTGTAAATTTAAACGTTTTAAAACTAATAAATATGAAAACAATAAATTTAAGTAAAATTTCTTGAAACAAAAAAATATTTAAAAATAAGTACTCAAATAAATTTATCGCATACAAGTATTTTCCCATTAGACATGTCAATCGAGTCCCTCGAATTAAATTCAGCTAGATCGCCATTCTCGTTCACTGTGCGGCGTAATGTCGATATTTATACATCGGCCATTTGTCCGCATCGTGAAAGCTGTTCTTTCCGTTCCGCGATATCGCGTTAATGCGGCGTTATCGTGAGCTAGGGACCTGTTATTGGATGCTCGAACACGGACAATTTGTCGACTGTGAATTGGGATAATCGAAGGAATTTTAATATGTTCGATTTCGAATGGAATTCACGAATTTCTATCCTACTCTTTGATCGTGAGGAATTTGGATTCTAAGTGATAGGAGAAATATTGAATCTCGGTTTGCTCGATCTGTGCTCAATCATCACTTGGAATGCAGTTTTGAGGGATGGCCTCATTAATAGATTGGTAATTACTGCATTGAATTTAATTGACACGTTAATTGGGGTGTTAGTTATCGTTCATCGGTAGGATTGGATTATGTTGGAAAATAATCAGTATCTAAGCAGTAAAATTTACAATCTGGTAAATAAAATAATGATCGAGAAGTAATGACTACACAAGTTCAGATGTGAATATTTATACACATTCTCAATAGTGAAAATAAATGTATTTTATGATATTGTACTAATAGTGAAAATTTGAGTCACTTTGTTGCCGAATAGCAGATGTCTTTAGAATTATTATTTCATGTTTCCAGTAAAAAGAAATAGTTTGGAAGCTCATGGTCACTGAATTACAATTGTGTAATAAGGTACTTATAAAAAAGATAATTCAGAATTTAAATGGCATTTTTCTATACCATTTGAAATTGAAACCATGATCATTTTGTCTCCGCGTTTCCCTTAATTTTATCTCGGTTACAGTTAACTATCCCCGACTGACTTTGAGTCCTAAAAACATTTTTGTACAAGATATCAAAAAGATGCAGTGGGCGGGTTAAAGGAGACGATTATCATTTACGATGGAATATCTGACCTTGAACTTCTGCTCGGCGGATAGGAGGAGGCAGCGTGCAACGGGTCGCGATGATGATGATGATAGTGATGATGACGCCCGTCAGGCCCGAACGCCCGAATATGCGACGTGCTCCGATGACTTTGCTGCTGCTGCTGTTGTTGTCCCTCGACGGAACTCTGCGAGCTGACGGATGAATTTCTGGTGAGCAACCGACCCGTGCTCCCTCCGCTTCCGCCACTTCCGCCAGGGTAGCTGCGACTCTGGTGCGGCAGGCTTCCTGCTTTAAAATAATAAATTATTTTATTTAGATGAAAGTGAATGTTCGAAGCGTGAACTTTCCGTAAAGATACAAGCGTTTAATCGTTTTGTAAGGCTACGAAGTGGTGTTTCAAATTGAAATGTTCAAATCAATTGAAATTTCAGTAACAGACATTGTCGTAAGGAATGCAAATTTATGGCCTGAGAAACCGAATTACACGTGTCAATGTTTCCGTTGATCGAACCTTGATTTCTGAATCGAAGGTCATTTCAAGGTCACAGTATCCAACGTTGCTGAACTCGTCTTGACGTCAGCTACAACTTTATAAAGTTAAAACTGTATGATACCATTTAAGAAAAAAATGTCGGTGACCTTCAGATAATTTTGAAAATAACATTAAACAAAAAGTTTGTTTATATCACCGTATTTGCCCTCTTCAATAATACAATTTTTGAATATATTCTTGACATAGTCTGGAACATATTCTCTTTTGAAATCTTCAGTCCCAACAGAGGTATTAAGGTATTCTGTTTCTTGTGATTAACTCTGTATATAAGGTGTGTTTCAAACTGAGTAGTATAACCGGGCAAGAGGTGATTCTACAAGAAAAAATAAGTCGAAAAAGAAGAATAAATTTTAAGGTTCGTATTCGAGAAAATTGTGTTTGAACATTTACCTAAAACCCGTGTATTTGTGCTGGTAATAAGTAGAAACGGTCTGCAATGAACAGACGCAAGTCACTATTCTACTGCCCGTGTATCCAACAAATTTTCAAGTTCGATTATCTCGAAAACGAAGCATCCTTCGAAAAAATTTAACTTCTATCTCTAGATTTATTTTTTCCTATAGGATCTCCTTCCTCTCTTGAGACACTAGATATACAATTTTCTCAGCTTAATTGACGCAAGATCAGGTTCATGTTGCTACAGTTATCCGTGGAATGGGAGGTTCCAGGAATTGCCGACTGTTATTACGTTCAGTGTAGGTGAAATACAGAAAAAGATTCAAATAGCTGTTTTACGATGCGTAGCAAAGTGTGGGCGCTCGCTCCGTGGAGGTAGTTCTAGGAACTGGTGGATCTAATTTCGTGTCAATTATACGGCGGAAAAATGTGTCTATTAAGCGAGAAGAATTCTAGTCACCTGTTAGCCTGAACATATTTTCAACGTGAAGGAAGAATTTTGTTATTTTAACTACAGCCTTTATAAATTGCTTTGTGAAATACCATTTTGCATAAAGCTTTCTCGGTTGATCGTTTAGGTGGATGTTTGCTATTTCACGTTTCATATTTTAATACAGAAATTGATTTTTACTGATTGCAGAGTATGCCCTTAACACATTTCATGTATGAATTTTGAGGACAAAGGAGTAAAAGAAAATATGGGAAATTTGTGAATAATTAGTTGAAATGTAGAGACCTATTAATGAAAAACTTTGATAAGGAACGTAATAATTTTGAATAGAAATATATGAATATTAAAAGTAATAAAAACTGTTATCGAAATGAATTGATTTTTCGGTCTAATTACAATTTTTCATTCCGTTCTGTGTTTACGAAGATATCTACTTGCAGGATTACAATTTCGATCGAATGCAGGGCCGAGCGACGGGATAGCTTTTGCATTCTGTGCACGTTTTAGCCCCATTCTGATGCGCGGCAACGAGTGAGGATTAGTTGGCGCGCAACAGGATTGGGCGAATTTTTATCTGATGGAAACTAACTTGATCGTTAATATATATACGGGGAAAATTATTATCTAAATTGCATCTATTGCTGTCTCGCATCGCAATAGATGGTCCTCCAACCTGCAATACATTTAGGTCATCGGTCTAATTAGGAAAATTCTTGTGAATTATATTCAATCCGCTTTTTACTTAAATTCTCCCGTATTTTTGTACTTTTCACTGCAATTTTACACTTTTGCAACTACACTCCGAGTTTTATTTATTTATAGCAATTACGAAAATATTTAATCCTCTTTTCACTTAGGTTCCTCTCGTATTTTTATAATTTTCACTGCAGGTTTACACTTCTGTAAATGCACTCCGAATTTTATTTGTTTATAGCAATTACGAAAATATATAATCCTCTTTTCACATAGGTTCCTCTCGTATTTTTATAATTTTCACTGCAGGTTTACACTTCTGTAAATGCACTCCGAATTTTATTTGTTTATAGCAGTTGCAACAACGCGAAGAAATGAAAACTTTAATTAATATTTTATTAAGGAATCTATTTCGTTCTCTGCCAGAGAAAATAAATTTCTATTTAATTTTACCATTTTACAAATTCCCATATAAAATTATGAATTTGTATAAACGCTCACAGTATTATGCTTACAAATAAATTCAACGGAGTGTACAAAATTATTAACGGTATATTGTATGTACATTGTATGAACATGAATCGATGATTGACATGTGAAACGAGAAAATTACGAATAAACGGATAACGTTTATATTAGGAAAATGTTTCAAATTGGAAAGAACACAATCACTTGTTTCCTATTCCATCAAATTCAAATTCAATAATAGAGTATTTGGACGAGCAAAGCGAGTCCATAACAGGCCATTTCTTACACTTTTGTGGTAAGTACTACTCCCTTCACCTTTGATATCAAGAATTAAAATTTCGCCTGTGTACTCTACACCACCTGTAGATGTTCATAATCCATAAAGAAGATTACCCCTTTAAGAAAATTAACGCCTTAATTTCTCACTGGCTAAACTACGCATTTTCCCATTGTTCAGTGATTTGATCTATGTACAAATTTTTGGTAAAAAATTTCATTAACGTATAAATTAATAATACGTGAAATATTTTTGTTTCAAATTGTATGCTTTCAACAATAAATAACTTTATTTCTTAACAACCCGATCCCTATATGCAAGTCCTTTAACGCGTTCGCCTTTTAGTTAGTATTAGAATAAATTTCACGAACAAAATAATATTAGAACGGAAACAATTGAAGAACAATAGTAGACTAATAAAAGAAAATAAGAATTCTCACCCGACTCGACTACCACGGAGGAGCACGGTTGCACAGCGTGTTTTTCCTTGGCGACGTTGAATTCCTGAAACAAAAATCCTCCGTCAGAAAAATCATAAACTTCCAAACAGAATAAAAAATTCACTAGTACCACGATAGAATGTAATTTCAGTGATTAATGATTCCATAAAATTAAATGCCATGAAATCCATCAACAGTGAATTCTTTCAGGCGAAAAACTGGCGAGAACCGTTTGTTCCTCGGCAGGGGGAGAGGGGAAAGATTATATTTTCAACCATTCCCGTAACCAGGGTTTCCATTTCAAAGTTAAATACACAGGTACGTGCCGTTTTGCAAAACAAACGGATACATATACCGTGTCTGCTGTTCGATCTAGGTCAGCGAGGCTAACAAAAAAAAAAAAAAAACATCATATTTAGGGAAACACGTCCATCCCGGGATGTAGCTGTTATATCGTTTCACTGAGTTCCAGAAATCCTCGCCGAGGATTTGTCCACATTTTTTCTGAAATACCAACGACGGTTGGGACGGATCTCTGACATAATTTTTTACCCCTCGACGTCTGACAGGTAGCACGCCGCGAGGGGGCAACGGCTTGTTTATTTCGGATGCTCGAAATTAAAAATCGTCGAGAAATATCTGTATTCCAGTGTGTATATAGGGTGTCCCGTTTGAACAACTGCAAATAGAACTTATTTTCTTACGAGAGGGACATCTTGTATGATCATCAGAAATCTTATCTCGTGCCTTCGAGATTTCAAAGTGACCTTTGTTTTTTTTTTTAAATGGACCTACACGTTTTCATTCAGGTAGTTGCGAAAGCGCATTTCGTGACGAATACATGGACCTACATCTCCCATTTCCGGGCTCTCTAACATTTTTGTTGCACCCTGTATATCGGGGCACATTGAACCGGAGGTCTACAGACTCGTGTCATTGTTCCTCTAGATATTCCCCGGGATATTGAAATCAGATATTGGAGGCTCGGTCGAAGGAAAACAGTCGAATTAATTGTGGGGCTCGAGTCGATTCAGCGGAGGGGGGACACGCTGTTGCGCTCTAGTGTATCGCTTGACTGGCCGGTAAAAGCATCCGAGTAATGAAACCTGGCGAATTAACCGGGGACCACGGCGCAGCTATACCTCTGGATAAGATTGGAAATGTCCGTGTACTTGGTAATAAATGCTTTTGCTTCCACGGAGCTCTCGTTTGTGAATTCATTTGACGCACTGGTAGAGGCGTTCTGTACATTTTGCTTTAATTCAAACCACAGTTTCGTTTCTGGTCGTTTGATACTCTGGATTTCATAAGATTTGGTTGTTGCGATCGTATTCCGACAAGGAAGAATTTTAATGTGGTTATTAATAAGAAGCTTTTTATCAGTAATTTGTGTGACGATAGTAAAAAGATTTTGATACGTTTCAGTGGATAATGGAGGTACTGCAACGTTGATTGGCATTGTGGTTACGGGTGACCGACACCTTAAAATTATTTGGTGAAAAACATTTGATATGCAAGTATTGAGTCAGTGCAAAAGTTTTGATGTGTTTTCTGCGGATGATACTATCTTCGTGGTTTTGTGGAAATAATGAAGTATTATGTTAATATGTTATGTGTCGTTGTCAATGTAATACAGTAAATTGTGGTTCAGAACAAAAATTGACGCGATTGAGTGTGTTTTATTGTTTAATATAAATTTTAAAATGAGAGGAATAAACGTTATAAACATTGTAAAAAATATTTGTGACCACTTTAGAGATGTTTTTGTGTTAATTCCACTCTGTGTTAAAATGTAAGTACATTAATATAATTGAATTTATAAATTCAGTATATTATAATAGTATTCCACAAACTTGTTTAGTAGAATACAAATTTTAAAAGAATCATTATGTATTTCACTAATTATTATGAAGTTACAATTAAAATAATTGTTAGTCCACTCTTTTAGTGCTAAACCCATCAAAACTTTTGCGCTGATCCACTAATAATTAGACTGCGTATTTCGTGCATTTATAGCCTACTATAAGAAAATTATGCAAAAGAAAACCGTATGTACGAAACTTTAAAAAAGTATAATAAATAACTATATACATACTATTATTCGAATATTTCCAATGTTATAGCAAATAAATCGTTTTTTTTTTAGTAAATATTGTTACAGCTTTTGCTGATCGAGGTACGAGAAATTACATCTGATAATAAGCCGCGAAGCGATTCTTCCGCGGAAACAAAATGGTGGCGCTGAGTGCGGGAAAGGTGAAAGAACTGTTACAACCCACCATACCTTTTCATGACGAACGCTTTTTGTTTTAAATGCGAGAACAGAAACGTATGAAACATGGTACTGACCTAGATTGATCCCGCGAGAGTCGTTGCTTGTTCGAGCTGTTACTATTTTATTCGCTTTGGGGCGGTTGACTTTTACGTTGTCCATTGTTAGGCACACGACTGCGTCATATTCCAGAAATGAACTTAGATATTATTGTAGATATAAAGAATTGTGAAATTATTCGGTACATCACTTAAGAGTTACTATCGTGGTTTTTTACCGTGTAAGTAGAAAAATTAACCAATTACAAAAGAATTGTTGTTATTCGAGTAAACCCATATTTCATCCTTAATTTAGTTTTATCCTTAATTACGGTCAACAGAAAGGTTTGCATTGTTGTGAATGCTATTGAAGTCTGTATTTTTTCGACGCCTATAATAAAGCCGTATTGTCAATATAATTTTTACCAAAGTCTGTGAAGATATACCGAATGCAATAATAAAAAAAATACGCTTTTATTAAAGGATAGTAAGTTCGCCATTGGCCCGTCCGACAATGAGCAAAAATACGAATAAACATTTTCACAAAATATACTTTATTTATCACAGATTCGCCTGGTTATTAATTTAATATTCGAAATATGCACACGGTCGTAATTCTGTTTAGCGTTGTATACTGGCTTTTGTGCAGAATATTATACAAGTGGTACAACTCGCGTTTCAAGGTTCTCTATTTATTGCCAACGTTACAGGGTCCTAAATGCAAACGTTCCGCAGATCTGTACATATTTAAACGCAATTTTATGTTGCAATCTGTGAACCGTGTAAATACTGGCACGTTGGATCTTTTCGATGCACTATTCGTACAGATTTGTGTAAATGAGAAGGTATAGGAAGTTGTATTTTGGTCAGAATTTTGTGAAAAAGATTGACACGCCCACTTCTGCGAACAATTCGCAAATACAAACTGTTATTGTACGTTATTTAAGGGGTTACATACCTTTGAGCTGTTGAATAAGAGGGAAAATTAAAAAATTTTTTTATAGGTAAATTTTTTTATGAAGTCATCTTCAATTCCATAGATATTTTCAAAATACCACCAATTTTATTGCTCCATCGTATCTGTTTTCGTATTTTCTACTGTAAATTTCGTCGATTATACTCGAGATTTTCGTGAAGTTGTTTCCGGATTCGGAAGATTTTTCCGAGCGTATCGGCGCGAGTATGGAATAACCGTTACGAGTTTTGTAGCCCATTCCTCGAAATAAATCGTCGATGAATGTCGTTATGAATTAGTGAAAGCCTTTCAGCCCGACGAACGATTCTTCCGCTCCTATCGTCGGGCGTGCCGGTAAATCGTTTTATCGTACAATCCGAGAACAACGTTTCCCAGACTGTGACATTTCATTTCGGCGATTATTACCGCCGGTTCCGTAACTTTAAATAATTTCACAGTAATCCGGTCGCCTCGGTGCTTCGCACAATTTCCGCGAGTCAAGGTCCGTCGTGTTTGTCGCAACGAAACGGGAAACTTTCCCTGAGCCAGTCGGAAAATGGTCCGCGACACATTTTTGTCCATTGGCGTCACGGGAAAGCATTCTCGTGTACGATACCGCTCTGTGTTGCCTGCATACGGTGATACATTTACTAATGAATGTAATATTATGAATAAAATTGCTCCTGAATAACATTTTCCTGTACGATCGATTGTTGTTTCGATTTTTGCTAGTGAAAATATAAATATATGTACCTGTTGACTTGTACAGTAATCGTTTCCATTATTACTCTGCTATAAATTTTATTTACAGAATTGTAAATGTTATTTAGGTTGTTAATGTTTGTATTTTTGCTAGTAAAAATATAAATATATGTTCCTGTATATTTTTACCTTATTGCTTTGTTATAAATTGTAATTACAGGATGGTCAATGTTATTTAGAAATTGTATGTTGTTTCGTATAGAGTAATGACAGAAATTATGAATAGAATTTAATAACTCTGACACTAACCCGAAATGTGCTCACCGTTCTACTGTAAGGACACCGAATATTTGCCTGTATTTTATTGTTTATCAATTTGGACAGTTGAATGATGGACAGGTTATAAAAAATTATTTAAAAATTAATACAAAGCACACTAAACATCGCGACGATTCCTCATAAAACATTGTAAGGGATATTAAATGGAATAATAGATACTATAACGAAAAAAGTGTACTCTGAAACTAAAATTCGTTAGTATATCAAAGTTAATAAAATAAGAAACAATTTCTCAAAGAGAATTTCTTCACCAAACAATAGCTACTTAGAGGTCGAACTTTATTGGAAGAAAAACGTCAAAAAAATAACACATTTAAATATACCTCGCATATACGATATCGTATCCAATATGCCCTTCCAGCATCTGTGGCAACGAAATTTATCCAATTTTTCGAGTATCAAACCACTACACTTCCTTTACACTTTAATACACAATAAATAGAATAATTTGTACTAGAAAATACACACTTAACACTGCCAGTAGTTCCGATACTTTAGAACGATCGAAAATTACATCACAGTACTCAAGAACACAGAGAACTACTAAGCACATGTATATCGCGATTGGCGTTTGTTGTTGAACTGATGCAAATGGTGGCGATATGGGATTATAAGGCCGTGGGAACATTTGGAACCGTTATGAAAATAATAGCAGGTCACGGTGGTACCCAGGTCACCTGGGGCACCTCTACATATTTACATTGTTCACAATGGACAATTAAATATGAACAATCTGTTGCATACGAGAACGTTTATCAAGGACAATTCTATTTATATCTTTAATTTATTATTAAATACAGCAGTATGCAGGAACCACGAGTATATTGTACTCGAAGGTGCTTAAATGTTAGAACGTTCAATCATACGAAACAACATTCAGTTTTCAAACAGTTACATTTACAATCCTGTAAATAGAGTTTATAGCAATTTAGCACAGTAAATGCTGTGGTGATTATTAGGGACCGACATTCGACTTGCTAATGGTGCTGCAGAGGTCATGAGTGTTCGACGATGTTGAAATTAATGAAAACTTTACATCAAACAAATTGAAAATAAACAACCCAATGCTTACATTCATATAGGTGACATGATTACCCCTTGACTGCTATGGTGGTCAAAATTGTCATAATTTCGATCTCAAGTACACAAGTTTTGTTAGGTGAAGCCGTATAATTTGCCAATTACACGTGTTAAATTAATTACATTTAATTACACTTTACATAACACACCAGAGTTAACGTACTTGAATTTCACCATAGCCGTTAAGGGTTAAACATTCCTTGCACGAAAATCGTAAATCTGACTAATTGGGGCAGAAAATCCTGCACCGTATAGGAATATTTCAACAATAACTGCTGATAAATTGGACCGAATATTTCACAAGGCAGGTTTCATAATTAAATAAAAATTTACCAACCATTGAACAAGTTCACCACTTAATTATTAGATGAATCAATCAACAATACATTTTTTTTACCAAATTTAATATTTGTCGACGACAACATAAAAACACATGCTCTCTTAATATTATTTGTGACTGTTCTCTGATATCCCACGTTGTTTTTATCACGCAACAGGGTGGGAAAATATACTAACTCTAAATTCTATTGCAATTTGAGTAAGAAAATGGTAAAGTACTTATTATAACAGTACATCGAATAACAGTAATCGATTGTATTACTGACAAATTATCTGTTTACCATCGTAACCATCGCGTCCTATTTAGGAAAACAAGTAGAACCCTGGTTGCCAAGAGACGAATCTTGATTGTGGGTTTCAACGGGTCGATGAGATGATAGCCAAGCAGAGGGGCGAGGTCGTTGGATGATTTTTTCTTTAATCTGTCTTCTTATTAGATGAACTAATAAATAATAATCCATTATTTTTTACTAAATTTAGTATTTATATACAACAGAATAATAACATGTGCCTCTTTAATAATAATTGTTCTCTGACATACCAAATTGTTCTCACAAACCAAAAGAGCGAGAAAATATACTGATTTTAAATTCTATCGCAATTTCACTAGGAAATTAGTGAATTACATCTTACAATAGTACAGCAAAATAAAATCGATTGCGTTGCTCAAGAATTATCTTTTTTCTTCGAAAGCATCGTCTTTTGTTTGGGAGAACAAGAACCCTAGTTGTTAAGAGACGAATCCTGATTTTGGGTTTCGACGCGTCGATGAGAAGATAGCCAAAGCATAGAGGGGCGAGGTCGCTGGAAGCTGTCTTTTACGGGTCGATACTCGGAGCAGCGCGGGCGGAACTCATGGGTTCCGCCCATCGAGCCGAAATATCAGATCTTTCGCGAATTTCGCTTTTTCCTTCGTTCAATCAACCCCCTCCCCCTGGCTCCCTTCGCCCCATTTTAGCCACGGCTTTACCAGGCGTCAACACAGCTGCTCCGTTTCACGCCCTGTGCAAAATTGTTGCGCGTGTCGAGCCGTTGCGAACGGCGTTAGATCGAAAGGCGTTCGAGCAGCCGTAATTCTAACAACGAAATGGCACTTGTAAACGGCGCCGGCGGGCGTATCCGAGACGACGCGATTGCCACGTCTATAGATCAATTTCTATTAAGCCTCTCGAGACGTACGCTTTACCCCTAAAAGTTATGCAGACGACACAATTAATCAAGAATCGTGTAACATATCTTTGCTTTTAATGGTTTTGCGTTGTAACTGACTGGATGAAATGCGATAGACGCGCGTTATTTTACTCTGGTTGGAATGACAAGATGGTTGGGCAAATTGAGGAAAATTAATTACGAATAGACATTAGAGAAGAATTTGTTGTCCGTTGAAATTGGATTGTTTTTTTTAATTTGCGTTGGAGTTTGTGTATGGTTTCTTAGGAGAAAGGTATGTTGTACGGTTTTTCTTGTTTAATTGAATTGAAATTCTATATTTAGAGTAAAGATTTTATCAGCGTTTGAAACTCGAATCTGCTTCAAAACTTTTATGGTGTACCACGAATCGTTTCAGCACTTCAAAAATTTATTGTTTGCTCGAAGCAGCAGGGGGAGGCAATAAATTGTACTCTTTACAGGTTTCACAGCCTCCCCATCCCCTAATCCAGTGATGGGAATAAAGTAGAATCTCTCACGAGGAAGTCCCTATCTAACTCTCATCGAGTCTTTACTGTGTTTGTTTGTTGCCTTAGGGGAGGAAGGAAATAACAAGAAGATTATAATAAATAAGAAATAATGTACAAAATATAAAAAATAATTGATTTTAAATATAAAACATGCAATAATATAAATGCATTTGTAGTATTTCATATTTTATATTAAAAATAAATTATTATTTTGTATTAATTTTGTTCTATATAGACTATAAAATAATAATAAGAAGGTTATATAGATCATGTGATTACGTTAGGTAGTTCCTTTGTAATATATGGCTTGTTTGTTACTTAGAAGCTCAGTTGAAGCTTCAAAAATCCTATAGTCGTGTTTGAAATATCAGTACACATTGTTAGTGTACAAAGCACCGAAAGCCAATTATAAGTTCGATAGCGAACAACTTCATCTTCAAAAACGATGTAGTAAAAATATCTTATAATTCTCGATCCTTTATATTAAAAAATCCTTGGAGCATAACCGAATGAAATGTTTCAGAGTTTCTATTGTCATTATACGGAAAGTATAAGCAAGAAGAACACCCTTCCTGTTGAAACTTCGCGTTCTCACAGAAACTGAGGTGTTCCTCACAAAGAAGATTCTTATCAATTTTTCTTTTTCTTTTACACTACAGTAAAAGAATAGTCTCACATCTTTAAGAGTCTTAAGAATCATAAAAATCGATGAACCTTTTTTTTTTTAGAATAAATCAGGTGGTTTTCGATATAACAGCGCATTCGGTTGAAATGCCGTTAAATATTAGAACAAGATAGCATACCTTAGGTCACCATTCTGCCTTCGTCTGACATTCATTCCTTTTCATTCCTTCTACTTCTCTGTTTCCCAGGCAACGACAACTTTTATATCGTACCACACGTCGTTAGAGAAAGACAGGTTGGTGACCTGACAGCTAACTCTTTCTAATTTCAGACACGGCCTGACTATGGAAGATTTTCAGAACACGTGGTTTACGTATTATACATTTATGGTCCGCAAGTTCTCGGTTTCATCCGCGAGAAACGGTTCGCGGAAACGGAAACGGAGATGTAGAAAAGAATAAATCGCGCGGGTTAAATATTTTGACGGAACGGTGCCCGTTTTCTCCGGCATTTCGTGCATTTAGAAGCTCTCGGAAGGCCGTAACTTCTTTTATTACGTGCCTCGGGGAGATTTTAATTTCGCGCGAATAAAGAGAAATTAGCTCGCTTTATCATGGAAATTTTCGCGAGGGTCCGTTCCAGGTCGCTGTACAACCCGCAATGATACAGTTCCGCGTTTGTTAGATGAAGCGATCTATCATCAGACTTCGTACAAGTATCAAAGAGAAGCACTGGAGGATACACTTAACAACCAACTGATTTATGCGTTAACGTTTTTCGAGATTTATAGTGCGAAATTTAAGAAGAAATTGGTTAATTCGTTTCCTGGAATTTCGTATATAGAGTAAATTATAGTTGAAAATATATGAAAATTTTAAATATGAGCCTAATCGGACCTAGATCGATTTTAAAGATCTTTTTTTCAGCCTTCTGCAATCAATACCAGGTCACTTTTTATCCAGTCACTGAAACAATTTCCCATTGAATCCTGAAAATGAAGATAGTAATAATTGAGAATGGAGTTCGCTGTTATACGAGATTGTTTTGGTACCAATCAGTGTGAGTCACCAAGCAATATGTTACAATATTTGGTATTTGTCGTGAAATACCTTCTATATAAATAGATTGAAATAAGAACAATTTAAGTTTCGTAAATATGTTCCTCTTTTCTGTTCATAATAGAAGTTTAGAACACTTGAATATCATTATATATTGTTCAGACAGAATCCTATATTTTGATTACGTAACATACAAGATTCAGAAATGTCAGAAACAATAATCTTCACCAGTAGAGATCTTTAAAAATAAAAATTTTAGTCCTTTCCAAAAGGAAGAGATTTGGGAAACAGCCGCAACAAAATAATGTTTAGCTTTTTAAGTAGATATTTGTAGAGCGAGGATGCTGCATTTTTCCATTATACTTAGAGATTCATGGATCTTTGTACACAGGTATAATCAGGTTCCGCTTCAGCTGAAACGTCCACCAACGAGGACAGAATATTAAGGACGCTTACGTCGCAACGAGAGGTGCCTGTAAGGAAATAGGAGGAAATAA
Organism: Dufourea novaeangliae; assembly: GCF_001272555.1. Classification (NCBI taxonomy): domain Eukaryota; kingdom Metazoa; phylum Arthropoda; class Insecta; order Hymenoptera; family Halictidae; genus Dufourea; species Dufourea novaeangliae. The sequence continues at coordinate 4,070,496 of NW_015373942.1, read as the reverse complement.
CGCTTCCTCTTACTAACAATGAGTCGAGATGGTCGAGATTAAGCGCGGGTATGTGCAATGAGACAGAACATGCTTGGAGCTGAGCCATGTCTATTTCATTCCCCACCATTTTAGTGACGAAAGTTTTGCATCCACGTAACAACAACGCCTCGAAACGTTTAAGCCAAATACTGCTTACGGAGGCGAGGCATTATGGAGAAGAATGTCCTGAGCACAAAAGACACACGCAATTTTATCTACCACAATATACACATAATTTTAAATCTAGATTTGATATACATAGCATGTAGGATCTAACAGGCCTAAGACGAACCCATTCGGGCCTAAAAGATCACATCTAGACATCCTCAAACTTAAGAGCCCAGATTCATCTAGTAATATTTAGATTAAAGAAACCTGAGTCAGACATCTCCATGCTCAAGAAATCTCATTCTGTCTTCTGAGAGATCAGGGGGGCAACCTAAGACAACTACTGGATTCCATAAACCTGTCTCAGTCCTCTCCGAACGAAGGAGGCCTAATTCGGAAGGACCTTATTTGGATTTATTAGATCCCAACAGACCTAAGTTGGACTTCTTCATTTCCAGAAGGTCTGAATTCAGGTGTCTTGTGTTCAAAGGGTCTCGATTTGGATTTCTTGGGTTCTGAAGAGATCTGGTTTAGAGTTCATCTAAAAGAGCCAGAAATGAGTCTCTTAGATGTCGTTTAAACCCAGGAACTATCCTGCAGACTACTGCATCGTGTCTGTCGAGTTCAGGATAGTCTGTATCGAGTCTATTGTGGTCGGGTTAGTCTGCTTTAAATCTCTTGGGTCTGGAACACTCTACATCAACTACATTCTCTCCGTAATGGTTTATATTGGATCCCCAAACTTGAGAACAGTTTGTATCGGATCTCTTCAGTTTGGAATTCAGTAACTACATTGTACCTCTTGATAGGAAAACACTTTGTAGCAAGATATTCGAGTTTCAAGTTGCTTGTATCAATAACATTCTGTCAGTTATTCAGGTCAAATATACATTTCGTTTTTATTCTACTTATTATCTCTAATCGCTAATTCGATATTTGACTGAGTATACGATTTTTCCGCACGGTCTCTCGCGTTATATAACGATTCGTGTCACTATTACGTTAAAAGTGCATTCAAACTAAATTTCCCGTCTCCGAGTCCGTCCTCCGAGGCGGTCTCTAATATCGTCGAGTGCAAAACGCAATAACTCCACTTCCTTTATGTGAAAAAGTAATGACAACTAAGAAACCTTTTTGAAAGCGCATTCACGAGTTTTCTAGACGTTACGTAAGAGATCCTCGTCAAGGAAATACGATAAGAACTCGAAACGACTGGAATTGTTTCACGCTCGGTTCATGGAAACTGCTCGATGTTCCGCTTACTTTCTGCGACAAATTTTAACGTTTGTTCCAACGGTCTCTGTTAAACTGCTTTATCTTCTTTTCATTTCAGACGATGCAATACTAACATTTACCTAAACATAGTTTTCCATTTTCCATCAAAACTATATAATTGTATTAATTATCCGTTCGTTAGTTCGTAACATCGTTTTATTCTATCCGTTTATTTTCGAAATGTTCTCGTTTATCCTTAAATTCGAAGCTTTCTCCGTTATATCTTTATAAAACTGACACTCATTTCACTGCAAATATTTATCTAGTTTCAGACTTTTATAGGCCAATTTATAGAAGCTGAAATTGAACGTAAGCTCACTTTTTTTTAAGGGTTTCAACAATTGAGAAAGAATCATAAACTCTGTGTTAAATATTATCAATATTTTTAGTTGACTGTGCTTTACTCAATTGTACCTGCAATAAATACATAAAATCCGCAGTTAACTTACTACCGAATCTTGATGCGATAATCATAAACGAATATTACAATTTACACTATAATTGTAACATACAAATTACAGGTGAGTACATAGGTCAGAAAAGTGACTTTATGTCAATTTTTCAGGCAAATAGAAGAAATCATCAAGCTTGTATTTTGCTCTCTAACCTTTTACCGTTTACGCGTTCAACCAGAACCGTCTGAACGCAACGGAATTAAGCGAGGCATGAATGTTTGTTAATTCTCAGGTGCTCTTCGAATCCTCCTTTTTCAAGGTACGAATTATGCACGGTTTTAAAAGATCCGCTGCTGCATGGAACTCACGTTTCACGGAATTTCACATTCATTTACGAGTAACTTCATTCCCCGTGAAACAATTAACAGATCTTGTCAGGAAACAGGGAAAATTAGTTTGAAATCTTCTTCTATAACATTTCCACCAGCGACTCAAAAGTAGAAACGAAAGTCCTTTACAGAGTTTCCTTTAAAACGTTTATTTCACCAGCAATAACGCTCGTTGGGCAGAATTCTCAATGTACCGGAAAATTCTGGTCAAATTCACCGGATAATATTGCACGATTAAATAAAATCACATGTAGCCTATCGTGTTTTACGGAGTTTATTGTACCGTTCGCAAAACCGGAAACCACAACAGATAAAAATCCGTAATTTCGCTGGATTTTCATGTCGCCGCATTTTTTCATTTACCGTCGTAGCATTTCCATCGTTGTTGAAATAAACAAAATTGATGAAAAGAAAAAAGAAAACACATGGGAACGAGAAGAAAATCATGAATGGCCATTACTTTTGGTAACGTGAAACAGCTGCAGCGAGCAGAAATTCGCTTTGTGGTCTTTTGACCGCAAACGGTTAACTTCTGGTCGGTTTAGCACAATGTTTAACGTGGTTAATACAACGGTATTAAAACAAAACAAATAAAATATCGATTGTTGTTTTCTCATACTGAAATAACGAGAGTAATACGTTAAAATTTCAGGTAGTCGCCATTAAATTATGGTGAAAATGAATTTAGATTTTAAAAAGTATCATAATTTAAAGAATCGTAGACTTTTGTTTCTACAGTTGACCAATGTAACTTGAAAAATACATTGAATTTTTTAAAACTCATTAGAAAGTGCACTACTGTCTAGTATGAGCTTAAAATCAAGAAACTGGTCAATGATAAACTATGTAGAGATACGAATTTTTTGAACTGTAAAAATTAATTTGGATTACAGCGGGTTAAGGCGCCTAAAATGGCCGAAGAAAGTATTCATATACTACTGATTTTAACTTTTAATTGACAACACTTCAACAGTAAGTAATTATTGAAAATATGGAAGAAAATATTATCTAAAGAGTATTAAAGTTAAATAGGTGTTACTTATACCATCGTGATGTAATAAAAAATGGCAATAAAAATCTAATCCACACAAAGCATCATATTTTTCTCGAACGAAATATCTGTCCTAATATTTGTGAGCAAGAATGCATAGCTTCTTAAACTATCTCCATTAAGAACAATCACTGTAGAATACTATACAGCAGTTTTCACAAGGACATCCGAGCGTGTCTGGTATACTAGAGCGTCACGGGAATTCAATTTACATCAGTACATCGCGAAACGTACCGCCACTTAAGTACACTGAAAGCCTTCGCTCCATTGTACATATAGGCTTTAGAGCAATTAGCAACTACAATGATCGTCTTCGGTGTCTTGGGTTAATATTAAGCTCGCTTGGGACCGGTGCCGAACGATTCACGATCAAGTCGAATTACTTATAATCGATACTCGACGAGGTTCTTACCGATCCTCCTTTCGGACGAAGAAACGTAAATTTATTTATACACCAATCAAAAGAATTATAAAATCAAGTATTCCAGTCGCATTGCTCCTTATACTATGTAGAATCTCCGAAAAGTTTATTGTACAAATATAACTTGAAGTGAATAGTATTAATAATTGTACGGAAAAGATATTAATTTAGCAACCCTATAACACTTGTTTTGCTTCTTTCGATTGGTGGGTGTAATAGGACCCCCCATATTAGCGATCCCCTAATTTATTTGAGCAGCGTAGTATGTTCATTTTTCTCTATACGGTGTATGTATTAGGTGCATTAATAAGGATACCGCTATTACTGCAATATCATGGCAATAGAAGTTAAATTAACAATATCTTTTTGATCTTCTGTTTAGTCAAAAAGATTACTTCTTGGTACAGCCAATATTAATAGTATGTTGACTGTTCCCCGTAACATGTATTATTGAGACCTTAATTATTTTCTATTCCGTGTATTTATTCCAGTAATTTCTTTGTTCTTTTTGTTTAATAAACTGGTAACGTATGTAACAGCGATGACATAAATGTTCAATATAGTCGATGTGGTCGTTAGCTACCACTGTCAACTTTTTTCCGCTCGGACCATCGCCGTAACCACTCGTGACGTTTAATAAATCATTTCCAGAGCACAAAATAAAGTTTCATCTCCTCCATTTCGTGACAAACAACAGAAGAATTAAAAATGGTAGAGATGATCAGAGAACGCGAACAAATATTATCAACGATACATAGCCTTTTTGGTTAACCAAAAACTATCGTATTACATTCGATAAAATATACAGGAAATCATCGATGAGTGTTCGAAGTGTTCACGGCACTGAAAATTAAATATTCCATAAACTAATGACCATATGTGGCTGAAACAAATATCATTGGCCTCAAAATTCCAAGCTCTATCACTGTCCTGATCCTCATTAAGCGACCTTTCCTTATCAGTGTCGAGGAGTCTTCAAACACTCGTCGAGGATTTACTGTAATGAACTATTTTTATCGATAAACATAATGTAATGATCTGTTACGAGACTTACGTTCACAACATGGCGGACTGAGACATACACGGTCATTTCAATTTCACGGTGAGCCACGAGTTCCCTAGGCAAGAATATCTTCGACACGTGGCAGACAGTTGCCGAGGAAGTAGTTAATATTCATACGAATACGGAGGGGTAATGCTCGGGTCACCGAATAACAAACGCACTTTCCCAGTTTGATTATGTTGCTGGAACTTTTGTTGGGTATAGAGGATAGAAAGGTGGCGTTGTAACGATGACAAACGTTTGAATATGGAGAGCGTATCGCGTGAATTCTATAGGATGAGCTTCGAGTCAACGTTCCCTAACGCAGTTTCCATAGTAGAGTGAAGACTTTTTAACAATAATGGGAATTCAAGTTTCATCTTTTACTGAAATCATAAAGTTACTACTTTATGTTGACTTTTAATTTATTATTCATTTCATGTTCAGTGCCCTTTCTCGCAGATCTGGGTTACGAGAGTGGACTTAAGCCGTGGGTTTTTCTACGTGTGGAAAGGCCACGTGGGTCACAGGTGCTACGGTGAAAGTAGACGTCATTATTTTTATCATTAAGTAGATGGTGTATTAAATAAAAAAGAACAATTTGTCCAACGAGATCATTTAGAAAATATTAGGTCCAGTCACCTAATTTAGAGATAATGAAGAATGTTCCATAGATTGATATTAATTGTTAAAGTGGCTTGAATCGATATAAATTTAATCATCACTTTTCGTGGTCCACCCTGTATATCGAAGTACAGTCAATCGAAGAAAACAACAATTAAGCAAGGCAGGCATTGATCATTTAATATAGCTTTAATGCTATCCCCAATTCGAATACTACAGGAAAAAATGTTTATCCGAAAACATTTGTTCGGTATACCGTAATAATTTATCGTCCAAATTGTGACTGAACCAAGGCCCATAATTGAAAGAATTCCCTTGATACAGAAATGATGGCCAGGAAACTATCGGTTCGAGGTCCAAGGCAAACCCACCAAGGTGATTGTTTGGACCAGTTACGTCATAACGTGGATTTGCTGGCTTATCGTTCGTGGTCGATGTCTACTAAAACTTTACCAACGACCCTAATCCCGCGTCCACAAACCTGAGGGAGGGCGACGATGCTCGCGCAAACGCACCAGGAGGATATACACCCGAGGTTCGTCAAGCGTTTTAATATTGCATCGACTGGTAAACAGTATCTTACTAATTAATTCAGAGGGGGGGGGGAGTGGTCTCATAAATGTTGCACAATAACGAGCGAGTAACGTCGTTGAAGCAAATCCAGGCCTGTTGCGTCACAATTTGATTGCCTTAGAATAGTGTTTCTCAAACTTTATTGGATCATGGCCCACCTGAACGCTTCAAAAATCTCGATGCCCCCCTAGCATATAATAGTAAACCAAGTTAAACATTCACTAGGAGTTAGGTGACACGCTGATGTATCTTGCTTGCTGGTTTATAGTAGAGTTCACTTAGCTCGTGTTCCGTTTCCATGATCAGCGACCATAAATTTTAATTAACCTGTGTTATGTTTAGGTTAAATTTCAGCTTTATCTAACTCAGTAGGTCAGACTTCAGCTGATCGATCAAAATTTCTGTTTAGTGACTACGGAAAGTCTAAATACCTATTGGAACTTTCGCAATCTGGTTGCACGCCTGTTCATAAGTATTAGAATATTTGTTATGTGTGACAGAAATTTTATTTGGTTACTGAAAGTGAGATAAGATAAGTGATAGAGAAAGGTTTACTGTTGGGTTTGCTAGTAGACTCTTAAGTAAGACTACCTGATCAGAGACTTGACGCTTTCTATATAACCGACATGAGCTTTGAATGATACTGAATGCTTTTATTAAAAGGGACAAGGAAAATAAACTACTTTACTCAATCAAAAAATTAAACCGGCACACCTGTAATTTTCTTATTGACGATGCAATTCTGCACATTATGTATCTATTAAAGACAATACCCTAGATTCTGACAAAACGAAAAACAAATACCTCTTGAATCGAGTAGAAAACACTAATTGGATTTGCAAAGTTTCTTCATCTGGGTGAAATGTGTCTGGTACAAAAACCGTCGGCAACACAGAAGAAGCGATTGTATAAGAAAAGTTTGCTTTGATCGTTTAAGTACTCGCAACGGGGAAAGGGGCTTGGCGAGGACAATGGCTGAGAAAAAAGTTCCACGACACCGAATGCCCTAGCTAGTGAACGGGTTCTAACTGGGTGATAATCGAACTTAAGTAAAGTCGCTGTCCCGGAAGTTCGAAACACCTATTAGAGAGCCTCCGGGGCACTTATTCACCCGTCGCGACAGTCCAAGAGTTGCTGCTGTATGCAGTAGCAATTATTTCGAGAAAGTTTCACCTGTCTGTTGGCAGAACGGACGTAAAATAATCAAGCTGTCCGAAATGTTCGTGGCACGATGACCAATTCGCCTGGAGGGTTTTACTAGTGGATCGCGTGTTTCACTTTTGCTCAAAAGAGGAGGCGATTCTAAGGTAAAAGAAGATATATCAAGCGGATCAGAAAGGTGCAGTAGGACGAATTAAGGGCGACAATCATGTCAGCTATTAGTAGACTGTGATTAAAATATCCATTTTCATAAACTATTGTACAAAAGTCTGTTTCGTGGAAAATTAATTTTTACAATGAAAGAGAATATTAAGCCAAAAATATAGAATAAATTTTATTACCTTTTGCTCGAATTTTCATTTCATTGTATTTTAGACGCTTCTCTGTGCCATAAGTGTATAAAGATTCACAGTGTAGGTACTGGTTATCTTATCCTTCAGTATCTTTAGCATAAACTGACTATGTGTATTTCTGTGACTCTCTGTCTGTACAGGGAGGATGAGTGTATAGGATATACGAGATGGTAAAACTTACTGTAAAAAACAGGAAGCTTTAAAGAAACTTGTACGTCAGGGAATTTTTAGAAGTTTCGTATCTCATGAAATGAACACTAGATTTTAAATAATACATTATACTATGAGATTAAAGAATTAATCCCTTTTGAACAATAACATTAAATAGTTCCCATATCTAGTGCTTTATGCTTATAATTACCTTCATTTGAGGATTTTTATATTTAAAAAGAAGTAAAATATTTCATATTTTTCTAGAGCTTTATGTTTATAATTACCTTCATTCGGAGAATTATATGTATATGGAAAGAGAAGGACATTTTTAATAATGAAAAAAAAGAATTCGAAACAATCGTTGTAATATTATAATAATAGTATTTGGTTTTAAGTGGTCGATGGCAGATGATGAACATAATCAGTGGAACAACGCGTAATAAGTCGGACAAGTATCACCGAACAACAGTAATACGATTATCCGTTCTATTAGTGTTAAATGAACATGCAAATCGAATTCGCATCGGCCGGTATTATGTTCCACATTTCGGTCGATTATATTTGCTACAATTCATATTGCGGCGGACACATGATTCGTAAATAACTACGTAAATAACCATTCCCGTTTCACCCGAATTCACGTTATCCGAGCGATAAACGTGGCTTCCACGAACAGCGGTGAACCCTTTAATAGCCTGCTGCCGCACCTTTAGCTGATTTAATCTAACGAATCTTTTATGGAAAAATTGCTTTCAAAAGGATGCCGTTACATTAAAACGATTGGGAGTTATCACGTGTACCTACGGGTAATCAACAATCTTAATGAATATGACGCAGCACGTTCGAGATCGATAACTAATATTAGTAATTTTCGAAGTGAAGACCGTTACGACCGAAGGTTCTGTAAATCATGACTCATAACAACGTTCTTCCGAAATTCTTTACGCGTTATTTATTTTGTTGTTTTTTGGATTGAATGTTAATGGTATATGATTCTGCGAAATCAGCTCGACTGAAGATAATGTTGCACAATTTGCAGACGATTAGTACTTTGTAATTTCTGAAACTGATTTCAAGATGTGAGGTATATTCAAGATCATTGATTCGTATGAAAATGAAATAGGCTAGTAATATTTCAAATAAACTTTCAATAATATTCATAATAAACATGCGTTAAACATATTTGTCAATGTAATACACCTCTGTGTCAAAATCTTCGTGTTATATTTTAATGATGTCCCCTGTAAGTGTTCGGTAATGGAAGATGTGTATCATCTATTATATTTTCCAGTAGCACGATGAAGCAGTATTTACCTGGCCAAAGGCGTACGACACAAGTGTACCTGACTCCCTGATGGTCACAATTTTACGACGTTCCATAAAATGAAACGAGTTACTCTGGTATCTCGTTGAACTCGTGTCGACAAACTCTATCATACTACGAATAAAAAAATATGGCATTCCGTTATAAAAAAATTGACTTAATTTCGAAATCTCCCCCACTACTCTACCTGCACAAAAATGTATTCATACACCACTTAATGTCCTCCTCTATACTAAACAACTTTTTGAAAAATGTTATTACAAAAATGAAGAACAATTCATTAAAAATGAATGATAAAAACTAAAGGTAATGAGAACAGACAAATAGAAATTGTGTACAAATTTTTACACTTAATTGTTATTTTCAAAGCATGTGAACGAATCTGAGTCCACTGTATTCCATCGTTTTCAGTACAAAAGGGTATCCTGTATAGAAAGCAATACACTGAATATTAAATATTTGATAAACTAATGGCTATATGCGGCTGAAACAAATATCATTGGCTTTCGAATTCCAAGCTCTATCGCTGTGCTAAACCTCATTAAAAAAATTAGTATTATATCTGGGGACCTCTCCTTGTCAGTGTTGAGGAGCCTTCGAACACTCATCGATGATTTACTGTATTTCGAAGGATACCCCTTAAAAATTCTCATGAAAAATATGCTGTCTTTCGAGAGTTTTCGGTAAGTCGAGGCTTTATTTCAAGCCGTGTGTTACAATATTCCGGTAACCGTTGACAATATCCGCTTAATTAATTCCCTTCGAAGTGACGACGAATGGGCTCGAGTTCCCTGGACGCATGCAACCCGGGCCTCCGTGGCTGTTTCGAGTGACCTTAACCGGCAGATTGCTCACTTAACACGCCGGTTCCTGATCTTAATAATCAGATTATCAGGGCCGACAGGTTGGAGTTGGAGTTAGAATTAGACGCGGTAACTCAGGAGTTTGGGTCAGCCGGTTGTACCAGGTGAGTGATGATTTAGCTTCACTCTCGAGAGTCAGAACACTCTTGTGCATACAACCGTCTGAAAACACCTTTCCTGACAGTGTCGGTTAAACAGGTGATCTGATCAACACTTTGACTGCCACGTCACTAGGGATAAACCGATACCATCAAGGTATCGATACTTTTACTCATAACTTGTATCGAAAACAGAGATGGGCAAACTAATTATCTAGATAGAAAGTTTCGAATAACGAATAAAAGATAAAAAAAAAGTATTTCGTCATTTTTAATTGTTTAAACGTGGAAATTTCAATTTTTATAATAAAGTAATACTTTTTTATGAATGAATCAAGATTTGTCGAACAATTATTTAATCTCGTTAACTGTTTAAAGCTCAGAACGACACTCTTAGATACTGCTGCTTTTCACTGTGTATTATTCGAATAAAATTCTGCCCAACTCTGATCGAAAAAAAGTATGGATATCTACTTAGGATCGCATCAAAAGTATCAATACCTACTTGTATCGAAGGAAAACGAATACAAAGTTATTTTTTTTATTAATATAATGTATTTTAACCAATGTTGAGCAGAATTTTATTCGAATAATACATAGGGAAAAGCTGCAGTACCTAAGGGCGTCATCCTGAGCGTCAGATTATCGATTCGATCGTCGAAATACAATTATTATGTTTAATATTGTGGATTCAACGATTCACGATTCTGTTTCGCGCGTCGTACAGGTATCGAACGATGGACCCGTAGGCGTCGTCGACAGACTTTTTATATCGTTCCGTTCGAGTTGATATGTTTTGAGTGAATAATAAAGCGAGTTACCGGCCACTGGATGCGTCGTGACTGACGTCAATGGGGAGATACGCCTATCGCGAAGAGGTCCTCGAGAAAAATTCATTAAAAAAAGTTGTCGACGTCAAAAAAAAAAAAAGAAGAAAAGAAGGGGAAGAGATAGAGAAACAAAATCTGATCCCCGTGGGTATATAGAAAACTGAACAATCGACGGGAAAACCATGAGAAAAGCTATTATCTCGATTGGGTCTGGGTCACTCGTTCGTCAGCAGTCAAGGCCGCTTTCGGTATATCGGTTGAAGTGTCTTCGAATTCGAATGCACACCATTCCACAGATTTTACCCTCCCCCTTTCATCCCCAAATCCTCCTATTTCTGGTCAGATAACAAACTTCTATCCATGCACCGCGTATCCATGCGAACTGCTAAGGCGATTAACCGTCACTAAAACGAAAACCACGAAATCGAATCACGGTTTCTCTGTTTCAACAACTTCCACGAATTTTGCACGCATGCTGGGGAAAATAAATATCGAGGTGAACGCATAAATACTTGTACCGTTAATAGGAAAGGTAGAAATAAATGTTATTACTAGACGGACGGGTTTTTTTTTTATGGAAAATTGAAATATTGAAATTTTACAAAGTAATTCGTAAATCAAGAACAAATGTAGAATTTAAGCTCAAAAACAAATCGAGAACTCATTGCAGCTGGATGAAAGTATTGTTTTCGCATTTGCGTTTTTTGTTGCCATCGACGCTATCGCGGGCAGGGCGTGTACTCTGGATTCGGAGGGGAAAGGAAGGTTTACCTTGCCTCGGGACGAAGAAAGGGCACTCACGACGGAAGGATGGGTAATTGATAGAGAAACGAACGGGGAACGTTTCACCGTGCCGACGAGTCGACTGATATTTACACGAGAAGAGACGACGCGACGCCTTCGTTCCAGCTTTGTTCAGCGAAACTGGTCGGGAGAGGATTAGATTGTTCGCGTGGACTATACACTGTCCTTCTATTTGTCCGTATAGTTTCTATTAGTAATTCGTGGAGATAAACATTTCGTGGTGTTTAAGGAATGAAATCTTTAATACATGACCGCGCCCTTTGCGTAGCGATTAATCTCGTGGTTCAGGGTATTCCACATGCGCGTCTACTTGATCTATTCTGTCAGGTTGGGGCATAAGTACTGGAGAATTCTCAGAGTGGTATTCTTGTAACATTGTCACCACAATGTTTCGAAGATAGATCGTATTGTTGGTGTGACATGTTACACAGCATATAATGGAAATACATGGAACGATCATACTAGAAAGATTAATCATGACAACTTTTTCGAAAATGTTCAAATTCATATTTTCTTATTATAATAAAAAGTGTGAAGGATCTGAGAAACTGCATTGTTGTAACATCTTAATCGTCGTTATACCAATTTACTAACCAGTCATTTTGACTGCTTTAATAGTTCTAGTGTTAATAAAATGGTTTTCATGTTGAAAACAAGAATTTTGTTTTCATGTGGAGAAATTTAGATAATTTATGCATCAATCCAATACTTTTTCTGTTGTTAAGGAACCATTCTGTTTGCTTGATTACGAACGACCTATTTTACTTCACGGACCGTGTCAATCGTATTCTGCTGGTCTGATCATTATACCACTTAACGAATCGTTATATAAGCATTCTGCTAATCTGACCATTGCAGTATTATTCTACCCGTCTGGTCGTGACATTCGTATTTCATTTGTCTCGGTGCAGCAGTATTATTCTACTCGTTTGACGATTATAATTAGACTGCGGATGTTTACGCATTTATACCGTCCCTTGACATCGAATATGCAAACAAAAGGAGGTTTCCATAAAATTTCATTGTATTCATGTATTATTATTAACGTAGGGCAGCCTTCAGCACCAAATTCTAAATTTTGTCCCATTTTAATTTTCAGATACTGCAGTCGAAAATTGCGAATTTGCATAAACTTCCGCAGTCTAATTAGAACATTATTCTATTCGTCTGACCACAAATTACCTATTCTACTAGTTTGAAAACAATGTAGTTGTACTATTTCTCCGATCGCAGGCAGCTGTTCTATTTACATGATCATAATGTCTCAATACGATGACAATGTTATGACGTTTGAAGCCACGAATCTGGCTTCGTGTTATAACTGAATATTCCTCTGAATTCGAGGATCGATTGTGGATCGGTCAGTCGTTTCGCTGACAACCGCCAGTATTTAAATTGAGTACATTTAACTTGTACATAATTGTATATAATTAACGTTGTACAGTTGTACACTTGTAAATAAACATCATATTGTGTTACGTTCAATAATAAAATACCGTTATAACAATATTATACTTGTCTGACCAGAACAATACTATTCCACTTATCCAGCCATAACAATACCATTCCACTTGACTAGCAATACCAATGCTATTCCACGTGTCGTGCGATATCAGTTTTATTCCACTTGTCACTTGGACTAGTTGATATATACAATACAAGTATAAAAGAGATGAATAATGGAATACTTCACGGTGCTGCATTCGAAAAAGCTTGCGTTGTTTGGTCCGGGTATCGTGGTACGAAAGGATTTGCCGAGCGGACGCGCACAGCCTGCATTTTAAAAAGTGACGGTTAATGAAAAATCAAATCGACCAATGAAACAGACATACCGACCCGAGCATGCATGGATTTTGGAATTCAGGATAAATACGTCGAGTCACATCGCGAAAATATTGTTCTACCTTCTGAGCATGCAAATGAATCTTTCAGCCTGTCTTTCCCTGGACAAAACTTTATCTACCATGATTGTCACTCGATCCATATAAATTACTGTACTGCAGAATTTAATTTAGTATACATTCAATGCTGGTAATTCTACCGTTAATAATACAAAAACATTCAACGTAACATTCTCAAAGGATAAACATACTTCCCTCGCAATATTTCCATACAAAGAACGCTACAAACGTCAGAAAACTCGCGATGCAATTACAAACATTACTTTCACTCGCAGTATCATCGAATAAAAGGATGAACAACCAGTACCAAAGCTGAAATTAAATCTCCTTCGATCGAGCTTGAAACGTAGCAATTGAAATCTTTTGATGAGATTCCGATGTTTCCGCCTGGAAACCTGAAACTTCATTCTCAAACCGGGGGTGTTTCCTTTAAAACGGAACAATGCTACGCCGGGTGTCGCGAACTCGTCGATCCGATCGAAGGCGTTAAAGGAACCGAGAGAAGCTTTGTGTCGTTGGACGATTAATTCGATCGAAATGAAGTCGATCGACGACGGGGCGACGCGGACGGAAAGACGCTCGGGAAAGCTCGCTTCGGGGCCCACCCGGGGTTCTAGTGTTCTCCGGCAACCGGTCCGACAGCCGGAGACTTAAGAACGACAGGCAATAATCGTCACGCGCGATTAATTAAAGTCCTCCCCTTGAAGTAGCTGACAGAAACACGGATCGTGGACTGTACGTTTATGATCGAGCCCGGTTACCCCGACGTGCATCCGTTCGTCCAACCCTCCCCTCTTCCCGTTCTTCAGAATTTTATTTTTGCTATGTTTTTTTTTAATACTCTACTAGATACTTACGACTGTATATTTGCTGGGATAAATGTGGAATATCTTGGGAACTGATAGGTCCTTTAATATTAAAATTACTGGATCTGTAAAAGTGATGGATTTTAGATACCCTGTTTCACGATTAAATGAAATTACATGCTTTTATCGGAATTTATGTTTAGGTTCAATTTATTGTGCACTTTATATTATACTATGATATGCTGGATTGAGAAGGCTAGTGTAAGAGGGAGCTATATCACAAAATGACGAAAAATCAGAATTTGATTAATTTTGGAATTTCTTGGTGTTTAGTTGTTATCCTTTAATTTATAACTACGTGATAGAATTCCTGCATTGGACCCCTCAATTGTAATATATATACATAGATTATTATATAATATATGTATAGACTGTGCAAGTTTATGCAAAATGCATAATTTCAGATACTAATATGTAAAAGTGAAAATGAGACAGAATTTTTTATTCTGTACTGGAACTTCGACTACGTTAAGAATAACGGGTACATAGTATTAAACATTATTAAAATCTTTATTTTATCTAAATGAAGCCAGCAAAAATCGTAGAAGAAAATTTTGCACTATTTAACAAATTCTATCATCAGACTGTATTATTTTTTTCACAAGTGCAACGATGCATTTGGAACCTGAAAATGCAATTTTTTTAAAAATGTAACACGATTTTTTTGCATAAACTGATTCCTCTTGTCATTCTGCGTGTTAAAGAAAAGTAAGGCGAAAACACAATACTTTACCAAATATTTAATTAGAAAAAAAAAAAATGCAAGAGCTGTATCAGAATTTATGTTACGTTTTCGCTGTCGTGATTCGTATAACTCCCGAAATGGTAAATCAGAATTAAACAAATATGAATTTATATAAATTTCTGACATAATGTCAAGTAAACTGTATTATGTACGATAAAGTGGTTTAAATTTTCCGATAACAACTTAGCATCATTCTGAATATTATAATTATTATTCGTCGATGGCGAGTGCATTTCTGTTCGTTCGACGTTCCCGAAACTAGTTCACGGTTCGAAAAAGTTTCGGACGCGCCCAGTCAGCGCCACGGTTCCTATCAAACGACGTGCCCGACCACTTTTCTCTACTAATTACGAGTTAATTGACCTGACCGATATCGATGAGGATGCACGCAGGTGTAACCAGGTCGCGGTCCGTGGCGACGGTTCACGATTTACGGCGCGAAGCAGTTACGTACGCACGGGAAATTGAAAGCTCCTCTGTCGTCATACAAATACCGGCGTGAGAGGTGCTTGTAATTTGCGAGATTGCGTGAAATGGCCTGTAATGCTCGTCCCGCACTAATTAAAGAACGTACCGACCGGCCGTTCCACCGTTGCTTGACCAAAATTATTCCAGTGTCTGACCGGTCGAACTGCAAAATGTATTTTGCGCATTCGATCGCGTACGTACAGTCGGTCACGAAAATATTGGGACACTTTATAATTTTGTATTCTAAGCTTTATATTTTGAATCGTTTTTCCAAGTATACTCTTTTTGTAGCATGTTATACGATGTAACGTTTGTTTCTGCGAAATTATTAAAAGGATCTGTGTCCCACATTTTGCATAATCATGTACAGTTCGACGATTTCCCGGATGAATTCATCGAAACAGAATTAATTAATTGTTTACGTTACATGTATTAATTGTCACTTTGCATTGCTGTTCGTGCCATGGGGAATTATTCGGTCTGATTACCGGATCTGCGATGAAATGTGATAAAAATACAATAAAATAGTATAACATTTTTTGTAATAAATAGTGTAACATTAATATAACATGTATATATACTATAATGTTGCCCATAGAGTGCACCTAACTTGATCTTCGGCGCTCGAACCATATGGTTATCGAATATTTGCATCTTCCATGACCAAGTTGTAGTTCTTGTAAGTTAGTCTGGTTGTAGTCCCAACAGGTATCAGTACTATAAACGTAAACGAACGCATAAATTTTGAATATTGTATATTAATAGCTCTCCCACTGCCCGGCCAAACTATAAACAGATCTATATCAAGGGATGTCATAGTGCGCTCAGTTTAGTCTTGACGTTCATTACGGGATTATAGACCATTTACAGGTCTCATGACCTAGTTGCAACCTTCATACGACATAATCTCATTAGAAACGTGACCAAACGCATCTAATAAGTTTAAAACATAGTATATTAACACTGTATAATTAGAATATTATATATTAACTATATTATTATGTATCATTTATGCAATACTGTATTGTTATGCATTAACACTATATGAACTGATAACGCCATAGAGGCGTCATGTGAGCACCAACTGGTATTTTTCAGATATTCAAATGCATTGAGTATTTTTTTATTACATGCAACGTCCATCCTAAAAATAGCCAAACTTTTCGAAAGTAGATAAAGCCAGTAGCGGCAAATCTATACGAAAATTTGATGGTTGAAAAATACATCCTTCATTAATATTGCGTCAAAGTCTTATGACGTTTCGATCATTAGAAGCCGAGTGACGGCACCCAAAGTGACAGTACTTTTTGTACACAGGTTGGGGAATCAGATTGGAACAAAGAGCCAACATTGAATTCTGTTTTCAAGTTGATTACTGCTTTAAACCAAAACTATATTTTATTAATGTTTGAAAAAACACAGTCGGCCACTCGTGAAAAATTACTCGGGAAACTAGGGCGTCATAGTATTATTAACAGACTCTCATAGCGAACATAATTCGATCATGGAACTCGATGCATAATAACGAAACGTTTATATCCGTCGTAATCCTGGCTACTATCTCAATCTAAACAGAAGTCAAACTGGTAAACAGATCCGCATTAATGGCTCCTGTGGCGTACACAGGACGATCTTGACACTAGATATTGGGCAACAGAACGGTCCTGACCATCGCGATTCGACATCGGAGTTTCAGGTCTAGCCGGAAATCGATTTATACAGGTTGATTCATAAATGCATCTAACACTTCAGGGGGTAAATCTACACACTTCAGGGGGTAAATCTCTGCAATATTTCAGGCGTACTTCTACACAGACACTACTAAAGAGCAGCATTTAATTTCTATTTTCCATTAATTTTTGTAAAATGATCAAAAATATTTAATTGATTGGGACAGTAAAAACGGCGATCCAGGACATGCGAGCAACAAGTAACATTTCACGATAGGCAGCACAGACACGTGTTTTTGGGGATCGATGGTGGACTGGAACGGAAGTGGCCGTCCAGGCAAAGGAGACAATTAAAAAGCAATTTCGGCGTTGTCGTAAAAATATTGGATCAAACTAATTTGCGTCTTCGTTATCTCGGGATATAATCCTTGTTAGACCGGGCCCGCTGTAATTTCCATGCATATGGGGATCCTGAGACCGTATTCGAACGTTCAATTACATCCACGAGCTGCTTCGTTGCCACTCTCCACCCTCTTTGCGCCACGACCTTTTAATCCAGACTCAAGCTCTCCCCGGAGGAAAAGGAGTGCTTCGCGCAAAACGCTTTTCAGTTTCCTCTTACTAATTGCTCGTCAGCATCCGGCCGTTCTCAGATCGTTTAAAACGGAACCGGGGCGAATTCCCCACCTGGATATGTACGAGTAACGTAACGGTCCATCGCGAAATGTTAGCTGATTTGCATTAAAGCAAGAGGGTTTCGCTGGAAACGAAGTGCTTCACTTTTAATTTTCCTGGATTCCTAGTACACGCTAAACGCATTACTCGATGCCTGTTCTCCATAACGTACGGAATATTTCGTGTTCACGTACATTATGCGAGATCGTTTCGTTTATAGGTTTCTTATTAGAGTGTGTGGGATAAAAAACTAGAGCGGGTACGAAGTCTTCGCACACCTTTTAAAATAGAACAACTTCTTTAAAATTGACCCAAGCGACTCGAGTTTCTTTGTAAAGTTAGACAAACTAGAAAAAAGTGCTGAAAAAGCTGCAATTGGTCGGAATGACGAAGAAGATAAAAAAATAAACGTTGCTTTTTTACAACTGTTTTATCTGAGACTCGAATGAAAATTTCATGAATATATTTCGAAGATGTATGTTGGTTATTATATATGCTGAAAATTTCATCGAAATCGATTAACGTTGATACGAAATGCAAACGATTAAAAATGTTAGAAATCGCAGTTTTTCGCGAACTTCGACCTATAACTGTAGTAAATCGAAAGATTCTTACATCTTTCGATGCCTGTTACACGTAGGGTAAAAAACCTGTATAAGAATCGAAAATAGCCTTATCTAATTCGAATTAACGTAATTCCAAATGGTAACGTTCGACATTCGACTATTCTTCATTAGCTGGGAATATCCTTTTTCTGTCGTTTTTACCTGTCGACGTAAACAGCTAGTTAAGCCGATGACGCCGGCAGCCACGGGGCAGGGCGAGCACGTCTAAGTCGGGGGCGAAACGGAGAAGCGAAATAAATCATATTGCCGACTTCGTTATCGTTGTCGTCGTCGCGGCCCCGCTTTCGGGTTCTCTCATTATCGGGATGTGATTTACGATCGCTCCACCGGGACACCGCTCCCGTTGATCGGCGAGAATTCGACCGACGACGCATCGAATCGCGTGCTCACGGTTGCTAATAAGGAGTCCTGTGCACGGACGAAGAGATCGAAGGACGACAATCAGTGTGATTTCTTCTAAATGACAAGATTTTAGGCTTGGTTAAAAATTATTTCGAACAGGAAGTAAAAAATATTATTTCAATAAATTCTACAGGGATCTGATAAAAATGTTCGAGAACTAGGAAGGAAGTGTTTAAAAGAGCCGTGAGCTGCTCGCGAGTCACAGTTTCGCCACCGTGGTTATACAGGGTGTATCACCCGATTTTGACATGTTGATTTTCTCGTTATTGTTACTCTTAGCAAAAAATGTTTCAGCGGACGCTTGAATGGTATCGAGTGGAGCATATTCTGATGTTACTAGTTTTTTCGTGAGTGGATGCGTAAAGGTCATATAAAGGTCAACTTTGTTTTTTTAAATGGAATGAGATATTTTTTAATATATCAATCGATGAAGCTGGACATTCGTTATAAAAAAGTACTAACCTATGTATGTCGAAAAGTTAGTAGTTCAGGAGATATTTCAATTTAAATAATTCTAAAACACCATTACTATAGTACTAAGACGTTAGCGTTTATTTACAGGAATGGTAGTGAACTAACCCCTACCACCGACCTAGGATTCGCAATCGAAGTTCACATTTCCTATTCAAGAAAGGTCTCTTCACTTCCAACCCTTTGGCCTTCAAACATTTCATCATCCCTGTTCATTCGATTCCACGGTTTCTGCATGTGGGAACGCGGTAAATGACGCCTTGTGTCTTTGAACAGGAAGGCAAAGGATTCAAGGTTGGTCGGTTCAATTAGCAAGGAACGTCGATTTTTATCGTCCTTAATGAGAGAAATGCCTCCTCCGCGGTGTCGATAACACTCGGACAGCGGCACGGCCTTGTCAATTCTTATCTTCGAATACCACACCGAACACGATTGTAATCGGTCGTCCCACGGGGGTTGGGGGGACGCTTGTCCCGCGACGTGACATCAAAGCGGGAGAAGGAGAATGGCAAAGGTGAACACACCACGCTGGTCTGAGAACCTGTGTGACAGATCACGGTTGGTAATAGAGATGGCGCGAACTGCTACGTCTGAATCACGAACGATTCGATCACGTTTGTTTCCAATCACGGTGATTGTTCACAGTGATATCTGATTTTTCGTGATAGTTTCTGATTGGGTGGAGAACACAACAACAATTCTTGCACGCGTCACATAACATGTAGGTACATATTTTATATTAACGACGTCGAAACAAAAATTCGTTTACATATCGTACGAAGTAAAGGAACAATGAGGAATAACGACGAATGATGGATAAATTAATGATTATAAATTCGAATCGACATGGTACATAACATATATGTTGCATATAACTGGTAGAATGAAATTAACTGAAAAATAGAAAGAAATTGAATAAAGAGTAGTAAACGACAGTGTAATATAAATTGAAAAATGTAGATTACAGTTCTGTCCTTAAATACGCTACTAACTTTCCGGAAAACCCAATGCATTTAGCAATACATATAGAGAAACGGAAAAGCAAGATGGAGTATAAACACACATTACTTCTCTCAGGTATAATAATAAACAACAAAAAAGTAAATGAGTGTTATATACAGGGAGTTAAAAAAAAAAGAATCTAAGACCGTATTGTGCTTAAAGTACTCACCGAGTGGAGTGAAGAATGTCTAACCGAGACACATGCTAAAATCAATTCGATGTTAAAATCAGAACGGTGTTATCAGAACGGTTCGAAGATATTCGAGGGGATTGATTACGTACAGTTTCCCTTCCGCTTCAAATCAGGATGAAATTCAATATTATCCCAGAACCCGGCAACTCTTCAGCCGTTCTGCGTGTCGAGCGGCTTTTAAGACTCGCACTGTTTGACACCATTAAAATATCGAATTGCTATTCAATTTCGCCCGACGCAGGGGTGTCGCCGTTTCTCTGGCGCAGCCGTGGCGAAGTAACGAGAATGAAATTTCATTTGCAAACACTTTTTAGCCGGACGGTGCGGCGCATAACTCAATCGTCGCGAAAAATCGACAAGTTCGAGCACAACCGAAGGAATTTCGACGAGAAGGTGGTACACACGTTTCCCATCGCGACGAAGGCCGAACGAAAGAGACGTCCTCGATTTCGTTCCGCTGCAAAAACATCTCCTACATCATTTATGCATCACATGACCCCCGCTCGTGGAGTGCGCGTGATTCCCATTACTCGATTCCCGAGTCGATACGAAGAAATGAAATTGTATATTCAAGCTAAGAAATTCACCGTGAAGAGGGAGGGAGGAAGAGAAGAATCGATTCGTTCGCGTTCGCAACGGAGCCAGAAATGTGATTGCTTAATAAAGAAACGTCGCGCTCGCGCGCTTTCCGGCTGATTGCACGCCGCCGAACAAATAATGGTAGAGGCCAATATTCCCAGTAGTTGTGAAAACGTGAACACAGATTTCGTTTGACGGTATTCAACAGCGTAATAAAGGACATACACTGCGTGGCATAACTATGGAACCACGATAAAATTTTCAATCCTTATGTAGTGTGGTTAAAGTAAAAACGAACCGCTTGTTCTAGGGAATATAATCTATGTTTTTCTGGAGAATCATTATTTCTCAACATGATTTCAGACATCGCATACTTGGTGTGTTTTAACTTTAACCACAATATGTAAGAATTGAAAGTTTTAGGACGGTTATTATAGTTATGCCACGCAGGGTACAGTAAATTCTCGGCGAGTGTTCGAAGGCTCCTCGGCACTGAACATTTAATATTTCATAAACTAATGGTCATATGCGGTTAAGACAAATATTATTGGCTTCAGAATTCCAAGCTTACTTGATGTTTTAAATCTCATTAATACAGAACAAATCCTTGTCAGTGGTAACTTTTCCATTTATTCTGCAAAAAAATCGATCAATTCTTCAGATTACTAAAAATATCAGATTATTTTAGTACTCTCCAAAAAAAAAAAAAGAAAACAAAGACCGTTTTTCTTACGAGCCCCTAAATTGTCGAATTCGAGTGTCGTTTCGAAAATCAATTTCCTGGTCTCCACAACCCTCGATTGACAGTACGATATCATTCGTGGAACGATATTCCTGTGTTTCCCAAGCAGATGTTATCTCCGTGGTAAGATGGACGTTGTCTGAAATCGAAATGCACTTGTTGCATTGTTCTTACCGCGGGGCTGTTGCATTTGCATATCGCACGTGCGCGCTTTTGACGCGTCCGGGGGAAACAGAGGCAGGCAGGCCCCGTATGCATCGATGGCCAACAACGCCCAGCCGCACTTAAAGGGAAACTAATATCGTTGTTGTTCCGAATCGACCGGGTGGTAGGCGGCGACATTCGATGCATCTGATTTTATTGTGCTCGATCCTCCCTCTCCCTCCGTTCTTTCACATAGGATTCGCTTTCAAGCTGACTTTCCTTTGTCCGTCGCAGAAATTTCGAGTTCATTGGTCGACGCACACGCTGTTATCGTCGAGATACCAGGCGCAGGATGTTAAACAGAACGGAATTTATCGATATTATGGATTTCTTGTCGGGAATTAAAGTGGAGGACCGATGGGTGACAGAATCGACTACTTTGCGTGTGATTAATCAAATTTTTAAAATTGTTCAAAAATTTACTATTCTTTTCTCATAAATTAGTGGGGTAGTTCATTGTAGGACAGAAGAAGCAATAAAGTACATAATAATCACTTATTGGACGAAATGGAATATTCGACTACAATATAATCGAAAAATTTAATTGTGTGTGATGTATTTTAATGTATACCAAATCTATAAAATCAGCAAAAATAATAGAATACACCATATGTAAATTCATATTAGAATCTTATCATTTTTACGTGTTTGCACTTTTTCTTTTCCGAATATTGCACATGTATATAAAAATGTAGTATATAAAGTAAATTATTAGTAATATATAAATTATTAGTATTATTATTAGTAATAAATTATTAGTTTATATAAGTAATTATTCTTGTTCCATTGGTGAAGTTCTCTCTGTGGTCTCTTGAACAAAATTAGTACTAGTTTCCCGTTGTGCGCATGTTTTAGTGGTTTTTAAGAATGAATTCAGTTATTAATTCTTGCGTGCGTGTTTTGATTGTACTTAATGACTTCATGTTCATCAATTGAAATCATTCAATTCATGGTGTCGTTAATGATTTCAGATCACATTGGAACTTCGCAGCTTCTTCCTCATTAGGATCATATTGTCCAAAATGATTACTCAATTAATTGACCAGTTTAAGACCTTCATTTAAGACCTTCCATCAAAATTGTTTTCTTAGAATTTCAATCTATCGCGTTGAATCAAAAAAGATCGTGCAAAAAGAAAATGAAATTTTTTTTCCTAATTCGCGTTAAATTAAAATCGTGTACAAAAAGTTCGTGTAAGAACAGAATTGGGTGTACATCTTTTCATCGGCCACACGTGTCGTTTATCAAAGATCATTTCCGTGGATCGTCGGTGGATGAATCAAACGCGATTCATCGTGAAAACGAGTTTACTGGCGAAACATAATATCGGAAACGCAGTTATACGTGTATGTTTGCTCTAACGTCGGATGAAAAATTATGACAGAGTCCGGTATTTGCTGTTATCCGATTCGAGAGCTTATTATCGGGAAACGTAATAGGATAGTTTTATGGTCGACTACTTTTTTTTTTCTAGGACGATTTCTAGAATAATATCATCTGTTTCTCTTTTCGTTCGCTGCGGAAAACTCTCTGATCCACCATCCGACAATAAATCTAACCATAGTATTTGACCTGTAGGCTGCGGATGTTTACGAAAAATTCATGTTTTTTTAGGAGAAATGAAGAAACATTTGATTTCGGTATTGCTAAAAAGGTTCAAAAATGTTATATTTTTAGATAGAAAGATTGTAGTTCACTGAATATGAAATATTATCGAACGTTTTAATGAAATTTTATAAATAGTATAACGTTTTCTCTGATCATACGTGCCGTTATATTTCCCTCCATTTCTTTTTAATTACTCGACATGTAAAGCACACCGATGCTGATCAATACACGTTTGAAATATTTCTGCAAGTGGAATGGGAAAAATTTTCGGCAAAAAATTCGCAATATGGTCCAATTATTCGTCAATACTCGGAACGGAATCAATATTTATTCGGAAATCATACATCAATCTCCTAGTAACGAACCAAAAATATTGTTATCCTGTTTAAATAAATTGGTAATTTACTGCATTTCTTTTGGAATGTGTCTAATGTTGATCATCCTCTTCATTTAATTCTACGAAATTTTATAAAAATTGTATATTTACTAATTTTTGAAGTTTGAAACCACTAGAAACGTTAGAGTTTTGTAGTATTTTATTATATAAAGTAAATTATTTTGAAAAAATAATTCGTTTAAATTTAAAATTAATATTTTCTGTTCTGAAAGTAACGGAATACACTTCTTCAGAATGTTAAAGTGTGAGTAGTGATCCACTCTGTATAATAGCAAGTACTTCGAAAGCAATAGCCTCACATCTGTTTCATTTTTTTTTTTCTAAAGTAACAAATTTTTAAACAAATCCATTTCGAAAATTTCATTTATATTATCATGCCTCATAGTGTCGAGTGTACTCACTGACCTCCGAGCTAGTCGAGGTGATGCTGTCAGCGCTGTCGGTGTTCGCCACGGATGATAGCGGCGATCTGTGTCCCCTTTGCGCCCATCTCTCCCGTATCGTCGCCACACCAGCGACCACACCGATTCGGCTAGCCGCGCTCCCGATCGAGTTCCCAGACTTGCCAGGATCATCGTTCCCTCTCCCGGCGGCGGTCCCGCCGCCGCCGCCGCCTCCGCCGCATGCTAGCTCCAGGACATCGCCCAGGACCTCTGATAGTTTGCTCGGCACTTTGATGAAGGTGTCCAAGACCACTTCTCAAGATACCGATTCCCCAAGGGACCCCTCAGGACCCCGGTAACCGAACCTTGACGGTGGACCGAGCTTACAGTGGATTGAACTCGGGATGGATCGAGTTGATGATAGATCGAGTTGAAGGTGGGTCAAGCTCACGGTGAATTGAGTTCACGGTGGATCGAGTTGACGATGGATCGAGGTCACGATGAATTGAACTCACGGTGAATTGAGCTTACGGTGAATTGAGCTCACGGTGGATCGAGTTGACTATGGGTCGAGTTGACGATAGATCAAGTTGAAGATGGATCGAGTTGCTGATGGATTGAGTTCACGGTGGACCGAGCTGACGGTGGATGGACCTCACAGTGGATCGGGTTGGCGGTGGTTTGAGCTAATGATGAATCGACTTGGCGATGGATTGAGCCAACGGTATATTGAGCTTACAATGGATTCAGCTCACGGTGGACTGAACTCAAGGTTGATCGAGTTGGCGATGGATCGAGCTCACGATGGATCCAGTTGACTGTGGATTTAGCTCACGGTAGACTAAGTTGACTGTGGATCGAGTTGGTCCTCCCGCGTTCGCCACGAAGACGATGCACCGTTGCTGATTCCGTGCTACAAGTCGGTTCCGTTACTGACGTTCCACCTGGATTGACGTCAACGTTGGTTAAGGTCGTCGCAACGATAACGCGCAGACGTTTCGCAGGGATCATTCTTTTTATCGTCGACTTTTTGCGGCCGTGATAGGACGCGTGACATTTCGGTGGAGAAATGTCAGGTGGAGTCTGTTAGATTTCGTGGGTGGAGACTTTTAGGGGATGGGAATGGTAGACTTTTTAGGGGATGGCGAGGTGAGTGACAGTAAGTCATTAGGCAGTATTTGATAGATTAGTATCGATATTCCCTTACTTTTTTGGATTTCGGTATTCTCTGGCTATTTAGGTTTCGATATTCCCTTGATATATGTGCGCTATACGGGGACTACTGAAGCGCTTATAGAGAGCAGTGGATACGATTCTGCGAACATTTCGTTGGCAGTGACACGATTCTTATTTTCTCTTTCTTGTTCGTTGCTAGACTGCAGATGTGTGTACCAGTTTACACTATGATAGACAAGTTTTTAGAAATTTATTGGTGGTTTAGTATACAAGGTGGTTCAATACGAGTGTGTACTTTGATGGACTATATGGGAGATTATTCTGAGAAAAAATATGATTTAAAGACCCTGTGATTAGACGGACGTTACAGATCCCGTATACTTATACTTTTTGTACGCCTGATGGAAATTAGTTTTTAACACATGAAAACGAAAGAAAAGAATATAAATTTTCATCTATTTAGTATTCAATGTTATAATAAATGTTCCATTCCTCAAGGAACACGTTAAAACAGATCATAGAAGCACACGGGACGAATTTCACATTTCAAATATTTTCTTACACACCATTTCATCATTTTTGTATCAAAAATCCATTTCCCTAATTTTATTAAAAATCACGCCTCGTCATCTACACTTTGGTATCATCACTTCGAAACACATCAGCGTGCAAAGAATTTTAGTATTGCTCGATGAACGTTCCTTGCGAGTAGACGGACGGGCACAAAGGCCTCTGGGTGAAAAGCAGCATCGAGATACTCTCAGCCTTCAGATTCTACCTGGTGATAGGGCGATGTTAGCGCCGGGTAGAGTCTATTGATCGATCTGTCGGCTGCATCCCGAAACAATTTCGAGAAAACGAAGCGGCCCGATGCCTGGAACGCGCGAAAAGGCGCAAGGTTACGAAACGATTCCGATCAGCTGAAAAAGGGGAGCTTCAATCGGGCTTTGCCTCTCGGAAAACCGTCAGATTCCCTCGATTCGAATCAATTTCGCGCGGAATTAGAGGAAACAGAATGTGTATACAATCATCGAACTTACAGTGTAAATTCGAAAAATAAAGACCAGATCGTACATACGTGTTTCGTTCTCAATAGATTGTGGACATTTCTTAAGAGTGATTTACAGAGATTATGGAATTAAGCGGTATTTTATTCCCTCTCTTAACATTCTCATGGCGATAAAAAAAGCACATAAACGTCGAAAACTGTAAAATTCGATGTTTCATTAAAACTACGTGACATTCGACAAGTGTTCTCAACAGTAACGTCTTGGAGGGCTACTTTCGAGGGGGAAATTTCAGCGGACGATCGACAAGCAATTTCCACGGTGTAGCAGTTTCCTGAACTGTAGCACGGAGGAATAAAATTTTCCGAATGCCATTCCCTTTGGACAGGTGTCAGAGGTAAGGCGCGAATGGATTTATTGAATGTCACGTTGCGGATCGTTTGGATAGGAATGGTATTCGATGAATACGGATAAGCCGTCGATAGCACCGTGCATTATATTCCGTGAATTTTGTTGTACCAGCAGGATACAAAAGAATATTGGCGAGCACCGAGGAATTGATTTCTCGGTCGTGCACGCGAGAACAGTCGTGTCCCGTTCCGGGGGCTCGTGGAAAATTTACAACCGTTCGTTTGCCCTCCGGCCATCACGCAATTCTTCGCGTTTTAATAAAATGGCACGGATGAAGCCACGGAGAGCAGGCATTACGGCACCGTATCCCGCTCGAATAATACAGAGAAGCGTACTTCAATTTCCGCGGGTGATAAATTAAAATTCCTCTCCGGACTATGAATTATTAATTTGTCGGAGGGTTCTGTCAATCGTTCGATCGTGGTTCCGACGACAGAATGGAGAATTCTTATGCTGGAAGGCATTGGAAACACTGCAAATGGGAATAAACCTGGTCGTGGAAAATATAGTTATCATCGTAGGAATACATATTCTTACGAGATAATAGAAATATCAGGTCGTCCCGAAAAAATCGTGCTGTTTTACGTCCAGTATCTTTATTATTATTTTTACTGGAGAAATGGAAAATTGATACGGTGAACATACGCTGTCTTCGAAACACATTTCATGTGTAAGTTCGATGCGAATTGTGTGGAGAACGTTTCGTTTGGTTTCTGTGAAATACGAGTCGAAGTGTACGATCAAATACAGGGTGTATTTCAGTCGCACTGTATGTGAAAAGTGTAAATAAAACTACAATATTTTTAGATTGAGAAATTTTAACAATTTTTGATTTTGTACAATTTCCTCTATTTGCCTGATGTTACTCCGTTGGGATAATCATTCATTTAGCTCGTTAATGCGTTTCATGTCAGGAAAAATCTTTGAAGCTGTAGAAATCGATCGAAAATACATTAACGCGTTGACTGCCACAGTGGAAAAGGCCGTATAGGACCAGACACACTTTATTTCGTTTTTTAGAGTCAGAAATAGTCGAAAATATATGGGTTTAGTTAATAGAGGCTGTTGGTCTTGTTTTAAATTATACTACGATATGAAGTTTATGTAAAATTTTGTTACGGTATTTAAATACTCCAGCTCTCTTTGCAATGTACGTATCACTCATATTTGGATGAAGTAGCCGTCAAAGTGTTCAAGTGTTTTTCAAACAGAACCAAAGAAATCTATATCCCCTGAACGATATTCATTACAGACTTTCAGCAATTTCGTAATGTCTTCCAACATTTATAGGCGACCAATACTTTAGGCGATCAAAAATTGCTCCTTTTACATTTCTCACATTTAAAGTTAAATTATAACTTTTGCACTTTTGTGATATTATAGATAAAGCATAGTTTAACTCGAATAACAAACAAATCTGTTGAATTTGGTTAATTTTTCCATTTACATGTTAAAATAGTCGCGATAATAACACTTATGTAATCAGAAACTGGGTGTGTAAAATTACTGCATATTCGATAAATAAGTGTTCTGATACTTATCAGCGAAAGTATAGGTATACGTTGGAGTCAAGGTGTCAATATTCCCACGAATTTGTTCATTATTCGAGAAAGCAGTATCGAGCCTCGAGAAAGGGGGAAGTCCAAGTCGCGTGGAAAACAACGGAACAGCACCGAGAGTATGAATTTTCCTCGTTCATTTTCTCCCTCGAGCGAGAATCTTCGTAGAACAGGAGGCGAGATGAGTTAGCGACGAACTGTCTGTGACGTTATTAGTTGTACACGAAACTGCGCCTTCCACGAAGAACACGACCGGAAAAGTATCCGAACGCAGGCCCGAAGGTCGCGCGGATCAATTCCGCTTGGCCGCTTTTTGCGCAGCCAGGGGAAACATTGAAACGAAATACCTCAATTAGCTTAACGAACGACACAGAGGATACCAGTAGTAGCTTGCTACTGAGGAATCCTGTTGCCATCGACGCGTATTACCGCTAGACAGGGAGTATCTAATCAAACGAATTCACGTGATCACTGCGGTAATTTGTCTGCACATGTACCGAAAATGAAAAATATTGTTGCATGAATGGTGCAGAAGTAGGATGAAAAAATGGACAATATTTGAGGCGAATATTAGGAAATGGTCTTGTGTTTTAGTTAAAATTGAATAAATTAAAATACAAATGTGACAGGGAACTTGCGAAACACAAACTGCGTAGCCTAAGTGTTGAATTTTTATTATTTCGTAAATTATTTCTAAATGTCTAAATATCTCTTCTTCTCTTCGTTTGTTAAATGTAATATGTGAAATTGGATCGAAACCAAGAAGAATGAGAATATAAATATCTGCGTGTCCAATGTATGGAAATAAATATTAATGTTTCGACCTGTTAATAATATACTAGTATTAGCAGGCGTAATTGTACACGGTAATGGGAAAATATAGAATTATCATGTTTTATTTAGGAGGAAATTGAACAAGAAAATTCATTATGTATCGTTTAGAATGTAATTGGTTATGGGGTTATTATTATTATGACCGTACTGTTGCATTACCTGTTTTCTAATTCTAAGTTGCTGTTAAATTATTCAGAAAAATTGATAATGTTGCAGAAAGCTACGATTTATATTTCAGGACGATTGTGTGTTCTGTCTGATTATTACTTACTGTTTCTACTTTCATTAACTATTAACTGTGTACAGTAAATCGTCGATGAGTGTTCCAACGCTCCACGGCACTGACATTGAATATTTCATAAATTAACGGCCACATGCGACTGAAACAAATTTCATTGGCTTCAGAATTCCAAATTATATCACCGTGCTAAACCTTATTAAAAAGTCAACGTTACACCTGGGAACCTCTCCTTGTTAATACCGAAGAGCTTTCGAACACTCATCGAGGATTTACAGTAGTTATATTACGCTCAATGCATCGAGTTTACTATCTCATAGCGATGAATTTACATCAGATTGTTGTGGAAATATACAATCTGTATCATTTATCTTATCTGACGCAAATATATTGAAGAATATTGTAATTAGATAGAAAAAATGACAGAATCTGGACATTAAAATGTTTAATGAAAAATATAATATAGTGCATATTAACGTTAAGACTTAGTTATTTGAATATGTTACAAATGGTCAAGATAAATCAAGCTCCCTGTACAATATACCATCACTATGCCTATTGAAAATTAGCGGAACACGTGTGCAATTCATTACGATTGCCTCATGTGTCTGACTATTACTCCCTGGTTTTACTGTCAATAAACCACTAACTACGACGATTGGCTCATGTGTATGACTATTACTCCCTGGTTTTACTGTCAATAAATCACTAACTACGAAGCGATATCACGTCCGGTCCATTGATTTTCCTATCTTTTAACTATAAATTTCTACCAGATTGTCATGGAAAATACATAGTTTACTACAATTATTTCAAATAAAACTTCACGAAACATGTGTACAACTGAGCATTAGTGGCTGATGGGTCAGACTAATACTTGTTACTTCTACGTGCTGCATACACGGAAGATAATACACAGTGAAAAAGGATGAGTGGCCCCATCGTACATTCTACCTACATTTAGTTTTATACATTATCTCTGTTTTATGGCTCATAACATCTAATCCAGAATACAAAAACATTCCTCTGAAGAGAATAATCTCCATATTAGGTCTCCTAGAACAATATCCTTTATATTTTCGAAACAGTATGGTGGTAGCGAACGTGAACTTACATGAAATTACAATAACAGACTAATAATATTGCGACACGATCAATGTTTATAAACACCAACACCAGTGAACGTGTTAAGACTCCAGTACGCGTTAATCCGTATAAAAAAAGTTAAACGCAAAAAAAAAGGCGATGTATTTTTACTGATAAAAGTTTCTACCCCCTCGTTGTCCCCTTATGTGAGTTTCTCCGAGTAAACAAAAATTGAGTTACAGAGGGACTACTCCGACTAGCTCGGAGTCGGCGACCTTGAGACCCTCTCATCTCACAGTTTTCCGAGAGACCGACCGTGGCTGGATTAAATTAGCTCGCAGGATTCTGCGAGGAGCGACCCGTGTTTTCTCCACGCTCGTCCCCGTTTCCTTTTCAACTAACCACGTCTTCGATCCCACCGAAGGGAACGGATCACCGTGAAGGAACACACACCCTCTCGCTGTAGCTCGTCAAAATTTGCTCCTTTTTCTTTCACCCGTCAAGATAAGAAGCGAACCCGACGCCAATCGATGGATCCCCCGACAACTTTCAATAGTTTCAATCCTTTCCCTGATAAAGCGGATAAATTTCGTGGTGCATTAGACTAGACGTGACGAGGTTGGTAGATTTTATAATAATAATAAGAATAGTTATAATAATTCATTTCCACGGGACAATTGTCCATTGAATTATAAAACATTAAATAGTGACAGATCTACAAAAATACATATGTGAAGAGTATACAGGGTGATCTAAAAATTACTCCCCATGATTTCTCAGGCACTTCCGATATCTTTTTGGTATCCTTTTTGCTATCCGATGTCCTTTTGGAAAAATATATCTCCGATATTTAGTCAATACAGTAGTGAACTTCATCGGAAGTTTCAAAAGACACACTGATACTGCTGTAATCTTTAAGAGACAGATAATTTTTTGTAATCTTCTTATTGTTATTCAACGATGTTGGAGGATCTTTTGGTAATCCTAAAATATCCTATAGTGGTTGAATTGTAGGACATTCGGAAGGA
The DNA here is from genome assembly GCF_001272555.1 of Dufourea novaeangliae. NCBI lineage: Eukaryota > Metazoa > Arthropoda > Insecta > Hymenoptera > Halictidae > Dufourea > Dufourea novaeangliae. Next base: position 4,038,740 of record NW_015373942.1, on the reverse strand, counting down.
AACAGTGAGAAATATAATATTATACCGGTCCGTGAACGCCTGAAATCTCTAGATTTCGAATTTCGAGGGTACGTCTGGGATCCTCGAAGATTCATGTGGGTAGGCAAGCCGACGTCTTCGGGAGCTAACTTCGAAACGAAATTCCTTAATTAGTTAAGGGAGCTGAGTTCCATCGCAACCGAGTTTCGAAGGACACAGCTGATGACTTTCTACGTCTTCTGGCTTTCCCCTCACAAGCAGTCTCGAGAAGAATATGTCTGTTTGTAAATAACAGCTTCGTGTCTGAATCGTTACGACCTAGACTGATTCTAACAAAATCCCGACTGTTTCTAGGAAGTTCTTGGAATAATTTGGGAAAGCAACAATTGTATAGAAACTTTCATTAGAGTGAAAATATTGTAACAGCTTTCTTACAGTACAATGAACAGTATTTCTTATTTAAATATTCGTCAGATTTACGTACGGTATAAAAATAGTGTTCACGTGCACAGAAGTTCGTGATCGATTGATATCGATGGAATCGAAAACGTAGCCTGTTTTCAGTGTAGGGTAACATTCACAAGAAAGTAATAAGAGAACGTGCAGTAAAAATGTATTCACATTATGCTTTGTTTTCGATTAGATGGAAGGTGGCAATCCTGACCACCATTACATTGTTCCAGTTATGGTTACAATGCATAGAGTTTAATTAATCCTAAAATGGGCAAAGAATTTTTGCATACAGATCTGTGGAGTATTGGGAAAAATTCCAATTTCTAAACTGAATTAGAAACGAAAAAAGTGTTGTTTTATATCAAATTAACGAAATGACGTGACGGCTATTTTTGTGACGTCAAATTGTATGCACAATTACAAGCCAAGGTGGATAGATCTCCTCTACCCACTTAAGGGGTTAAGAAAGTATACATTTGTGTATTTATATTTGTATCTGTGTTATTTATACTTGTACATTTATCTGTGTTATGTAAACCAAGTCTGTTTCTTGGTCTTCGATGCTAAAATTAATAAATATCTATCTGCTAATCTATGAAATTCTCCTTTCTATTATGTTCATACGATTTGAAATGTCCTGTACACCTGTCTAGAATCTGTTTCCATTTTCTCGTCTGCCATCGCGGGCGCTAGTGGTGCAAAAAAAAAAGGCTATCAGTCATCGAGTCTCGCCAGAAATCGAGCGAAAAGAATTTATTCCCCCGGCAAAGGATAACACGGAATGGAAACATCAAAGACACGAACCTCAAACAATGGTCGATTGTTTTCCCGCGAGAATGTAATAGTAGGGATTGGTTGGTTCGATCGAACAACTAGGTCGGAATCGATATTTACCCTAAGTGTTGCTTCTGCTGTCTGCTATCTTCTCTGACAAAGTTATCCCCCCCTTCGTCCCTATTTGCACCTGTGTGAGTGTTCCTTAACAATTAGTAACATGGATCAAAGGATCAATGTTCGAGGCGGTGTAGTGAAAATTTGCATCAAAATGATAATAGATTACCCCCATTAATATTTTAACGATTGGTCTAATGATTAATATTAATTTTTGATTGCTAATATTAGTTATTTATTATTAATTATTTAATTGGTCTAAACTATTATCTTGATGGTTGAATTTGTAACTAAATTTGTTTATTCTTAATCGCAATATGGTATCTTCCTCTGCACTCTACACTGAATACACCTGTTTTTTTAGGTAACAGCCAATTATTTAAACTAAAAATTGTTAGTAAATTAATGACAAGATTTCGACTATTTTTTATCGTGTTTATACTTTAGGTTTAAATTTTCAATTACATCGTTGAGTTAACGAACATCCACCTATGAAATAGAAAGGTTTATTCAGAACATTTTGTTTTTTTGCCAATAGTAAGATAAAGCGAATAAGAGTATCTCAAGCCTTCAGCCACTTAAATGATCGCAGAATCGTGTCCACTACTCGTTATAGTCGCATCACCAGTCCCTTGACACACGTTTACAGAAAGGGACTACCCTATTCCGTGAATATATTCATCTTTTTTTTGTCCCAAAGTCCTATAATAATATTATCCACTTAAAAAGAATGCACAAATAAAATAATATAAAGTTTCAATGAAGACACAAAGTCTCAATTCAACTGCGAAATTGTTGCTACGTATCCATCTCTATTCGTTACTCTATTTTCCAGTGGACGATTCGACGGTTAATTAGTCGTAACAAACAAGAGATACAAATTATTCAATCCACGGTCCACCGATTTCAGGTCACATAACGTACTCGGAACAGATACAAACGGTCACGGAGTACAGTGGAGCGAAAAAAGAATGTTTAATGCACGCTCTGCGCGCACACCAACGAACAGATTAAGAATTAATGGATTAACCAATGTGTCCCCGAACAATGCTGCTTTTTATTCGATTGTCGAATAAAAACTCCTGCGAAAAGTTCGCGACAAAAGTCGACGATACAAAGGAACGGTACCGACACGGAGTCCTAAAGGAATCAACGCGGATTCCCTTCCCCTGAACGAGCCACGTTTCGTAGAATTGACCCTCGGGATATAAAGTGAAAAAAAAAAAATGGACAGTCAATTGTGACCCATGATAAGAGGATACTTGCATCGTCGTTGCATAAAAAATTCGATAACTGTATTTATCCACGGGTCGTAAGTGACCCGGTGAATACGAGAGATAGGGAGGATTTCCTATTAACGTCAGATGTGTCCGTTCGTAAGAATTTGCTCTTTTATCGAACGATATCAACCGATTTCAATGAAAGTTTTGAGTATGTATATAACTAACATAAATCTTCGTGTATTTATTAAATTTTCATTATACCTTCAAATTAAAAAGTTGTAAAAACCGATCTTTACTATTTTCTTTGCGATTTCCGACTAATCGCAACTTTTTCACTATTTTTTACACATCATTTAATAAACTAATATTTCTAACTTTATAAAAGAACTCAAATCACCTGGACCAATTTTAAAACAGCCGTTCTGTTTTAAAGGGTGTGCGAATACTTTTTTTTTACCCACTGTATGTGTGTTTCATATTTTATTTCAATAGTGTTCGACGGGTATCGTTCGACAATCTCCCGCTGTAACGGCGATATTAGTCGCGCGTTCGACGCTGATAGGAAATCCTAATTTTCGACGAAACGCGTTTCGATTCTGGAAACTTCCGCGAACTACTTCAGCCTATATTACCCAGATGAATGACCACCGCATTCCTTTGACCCGACTCGATCGAGCGGAGGTCACAATTAATTCATGCCGCCGAGCATGACCGCGTGAAACGTCACGTTCCACGATTATAATGGATTCGGTTGATGAGATCGGGACGTCGACCGAGTATTTTCGATCGTCCAAAAATCACAGACTGTGGGTACGATCTACAGAAAAATTATTCCGTCCAGCGAAGTGTTCCTGGCGTTCTTGTTTGGTGGAGCATATAGCAGGAATTTTTAAATGCAAGTTCTTATACTTCGTGTGACATTCTTTTGTCAAGATGTAGTCGAATTATGTATGCTGCGTAGTTGCGAAACTGATTTTGCATGCTCACACTTTACTGGAATCATTGTAAATATTAATTTTTATGCAGATTATGTTATGTAAATTTTTATCATGTCACTTTGTATTCTATTGTGTTGTGGATTTGAATAATGTGTTTCTTATTATTGTAATTCTTTAAATTATTTGGTGAACATGTTTTGTATATTCTTAGATTTGAACGGATGATATTGAAAAAGAGAATTATGTAGTGTCCAATGTTACTTTAAAATAGTAAAATTTTGTTGAACCAGGAACATCTCGTAGCACGCGTAAAGAATGCTCGGGGACATGAACAATAGAATGTTTCGAGTACAGTACGCACTTGGGTACAATGTTTCTGAACAATGCATTCAAGCAGGTTGTACGGAAGTCCCAGCAGAGTTTAGATGCTCTGGAAAAACAGTTCGTATTACATTCAAAGTACTGGCCATAAAAGTGCTATTTTTCCATTTGGATGGTCTTCATGAGAAATAAACTTGTCTATCAATTAAAATAAAGTATATAAAACAAATTCATTTAGCATGAATTGATTGTAATTGTTAGTAAAATATTTCTAAATTTCTTTTAGTGTTAAGAATTTATCCTGTCCCACAACCTTTTGAATTTACTAAACATTTTTTAACATATTGTTGAAGGATTATCGATTCGAAGTAACTAATAGATTTTTTCGTATTTCAATGTCCATTTTCATTCATTCAACAATTTAGTGTCCCCAAGTGTGTATCAGGGTGAAAATAAATCTCAAACGTATCTCCAGCAATGAGAAATACGAAAATCTGTTTTAAAACTTCGAGTCAGATCAAAGAACCGCGATCGTCTATTCTGTCTGACCAAAGAACCGTTGATACTACTAGCAGAAACATCACAGCCTGTAGACAAAGGCCAGAAGTGGACAGAATTTCCTCTAAATAATTCACAAAGAAAAGAAGTAGCATCCTTTCATTCAAAAAATTATACAATTACTACTAATAATCTAGTAATGATATAATAGTTCATTTTAAAAGTTCAACTCTCATGAAAAATGGGTAAGACTACTTTTTCATCCGCCTAGGTTGACAGGGAAATAAATGATCGCCAGGCTATAACCATATGAAAATTATTATTACCTCAGTCATAATTTAAAAAAATACACAGAATTTCATTAACCTTCGTGCACTGTTCAATAAACCATTGCATTACTATTCCTTGAATTAAACTACGCCTGAATTAAGATCGAATTAAGGAAACATATTTCCCCATCGCTAGATTATAATATACATCAGCTAATGGTGTCAAATTAGTCTAGAAATTTCTACAATAAAAAATATAATTAATAGATTACCGATTTTATGTATTTATAAGTCTGCATAACCCACAACGAATTTTCTATTTTACTCCCAACCCAATAAGATATTCAAAGGAAGACAGAAAATGCCTACTGTTATTCGTGTTTGTACAAATTACTGCACAAACTCATTTTACATAAAAATCGCAGTCTAATAATTAAGAATCAAACACTGCCATCAGGTGAAATCGAGCCTAACAGTGGACGAGGCTTAACCTTCTCCAATCACCGCCGAACATTACAGATCACACAGCGATAGATCGCAATGAACGAACAACAACGTTCTAAAACACGAGTGTACTGTGACCACTTATTTCCCAGCAACCTGGACACATACTACGCAAATAACAAACAAGCTCAGTCTCTATCCGAATCCGTCCATCTCCGTTCCAAACTCACGTCGCACACGGTCTTGTTCAACAGAAACACGATTTGGCAAATTATTTACCGGTTGGCGAGCAGGTGTCAAGGAGCAACCGGTGTGTGTATGGCTCCGATCCAAGACGATCTTCTAGCAAGTGGCGAGCATAACCTGTGTCCCACACGTTCAACCGACCAGTTGTCCTCTGGTCCCCATGAGCGTCGACCACACACGCTGGTCTCGGACTGTGCTGGCCTGGCTGCGACTAACTACTATCCGAACCGTGTACGCGCTGCCTACGCTGGGGTTCGTGTGCCACCAGAAAACGGCGATTCGTGGATCCGTAGCCAGCCACGGGGGGTGGCTGGCGGTCGGCCCCGTTGGTAGGGTGAGCGTAGCGCAAGAGAGACGGAGAGGAGTTGACGTGGCGTGAGAGAGGCGGATGTGAGTTGACGTACCGTGGGAGAGACGGAGAGAAGTCGTCGCCGGGCATATGGGAGGGATGAAGACAAGACGTCCCGGTGAACGTAATGTGTTAGACAGAGAGGAGGCGATGGGGTGAGCATGGGAGGAACGAAGACGAGGAGACGTGGTGCGTACGAGAGAGCCCAAGACGAGGCGACATGGTGCATACGAGAGGGACAAACACGAGGCGCCGGGGTGAACGTAGCGCGTGTGACAGAGAGGGGGCGACGGGGTGCGCATGAGAGGAACGAAGACGAAGCGATTGTGCGTACGGGAGGGAGGAAGACAAGCCGATGTGGTGCCCACGAGAGGGACGAAGACGAGGCGTCGTGGAGATCCATGGCGTGAAAGAGAGACAGAGGTGATGTCGATCGCTGGAGAGACGAAGACAAGACAACGTGGCGAACGTAGTGCATGAGGCAGAGAGAGAGAGAAGAAACGACGTGGCGAATACGGGAGGGACAAAGACGTCCGAGGGTGTTAGGTGAGCGTCGATGTGCGAATTCTCACGTGCACAAGAGGGAGAAGGACGTCGAACGAGCATGCGTGCGCCGCAACAGGTTACTCTCCCCTTCGATACGGTCCTGGAGTCCTCCTCTCGACCCGTCTGTCCCGCTCGCACCATCTCGACCTTCCAACCCAGCCCGGGTCGTGTTCGTTCCTCCTGGTGTTTCTCTTCGAGCTACTTCACCCTCAAATTCTCGATTCCCTGTTTCTTCTTTCTCTTCTGCTAGGGTTTGTGTAGGATGCCCTCGGGAGGGTATTGATGCGACGCGTGTCCCCGGCTCTCTGCGGTTTGGCGAACCGTTGAGTTTGGATTCGGTGGAGCCTCCTCTTCGTTCAATCGAGTTAGTGATACACCTCTCGGCCAGTTTTTCGTCAAATACTGTGTGTCATTTTCACCGGGCTACTGGGTATCCATTCTACTTTTTCTTTATTGATCGATGGAATTAATGAAATGAAATCGTCGGATTCTTTTGTAAAGTGTCCTCCTTTAGAATGTATGTGCGGGGTGTGACAGTAATGTTTCGAAAATAGTTTTAGTTCCATTAGAATGACAACAATGTGAACAGTTACGGCTACTTTGTCAGAATAATTACAAGATTTTTTTTTTCATAAATACAGAGAGGAGTATCGTACTGGAAACGAGTGAATTTGTCAAATCTATTATGTTTGTTTCGTTTTTTTCTGGTTCGTTGACACAACAGGATCGCCTACAATAATAATCCTGTGTGAACGATTCAGTTGTTCTGATTCTGAACAGTGTACAATTGAATTTCTAGTATGAGTCAAAATGGCCTCACCATCGGTGACCGAGTTACAGATCTACTATCCAGTACTAATCATTTTATCTTTCGTAATTATACTGTGTGTGTTATTCTAATCAAATTAGAAGGAAAGGATACAGACCGTGGGATGTACCTGTCGATACATACTTTCATCTGAAAAATTATTTTAATCTACTAAGTGTGTATCATTTCCAATTTCAACGCGGGCACAGACACTATTGAAGAGTTGTAGAAACGAGCTGATACACTTTGGCTCGCAAGAAACGTGAATTAGATGAAACTTATGGTAATACAAATAGTTCGATGTAATTGAATACAATCATCTATAGAAAAATGAATATAATAATGATAGATCATTAGAGGGTATAGTCAAACTCAAATGACGAGTTAATTGACCGTCCCCACTTAACAGGATAAGCATTAACTTCAGAAACACTCGTGTGCGTTTATTTAACGAGACACCCTGTGTATTAATCTACATGCTCTGAATACTATAATTAAAATGCAGTACATTCTGATTTTTCTTTACTCCCCTTCTTCTTTGAGCGACTTTATGACAACTTTCTACTTGAAAGTACTTTCTTTCTTTTTCTTTTCTTTCTTTTCTTTCTTTTCTCTCTTTTTTCTCTTTTCCTTCTTTTCTTTCTTTCAGTTGTTTCTTTCCATTTTCCTATTTTCTCCCTTTTGTTACTGAGTCTGGAATGGTTGGAAGATATCAATGTGGATATCATGTATGGTTTCTGAAGTTATCGTTGGGACTCTATTTAAATTGGAAGATTTGAAACTTCTGTGAAGCTGAGTTCAAGATAGTAGTCGTCTACAGTCAAATAGCGACGTACCCATTTTGAAGTAAGTATGTACTTTTAATAGGCAGACTCCACATTTTCGTGAACAAACACGCTCGAGCACAAGTGAACGCGACCTACCGTTTGTACGTGAATCAAAGGAGAACTCTTCGTTTCTGCTCCTGATCGTTCATTCTCGTGTAACGCGAATGTTTGGCGGTGCTCTGGTAAACAATTCACCTCGGATCGTCAATTCCATCGCTTACCAAGCTAAAGTGGAACGGCCAAATAACGCTGTGTTGTCATTTATACGATTGTGGAATACGTCCGATTCATATTACAAAGGTATTAAAAGATTTCAAACCTCTCTTGAAAAGCACTGATTCTCAGTGAGACCATTGTGAAAGAAGATATACCTGCCATAGCATCTTATCATTTTTAAATAAGGTAGAACGTATGTTCATTCTATAGAATACGACCGAACTGGACCACACAATTACTGAAGCAGAACTCGTTTATTTTTATTCACTTTTATTTATGTTCGTTTGTGCTACTTCGTTCTCGTTTTCCAGATGTAGACTTTACATATGCAGCAAACATCATCAATGACTGGATATATGAACGTTGTCGCTCTTATTTTGCTCTGCGAATCACTAGAGTACAAACCGTCGAACCGTGAAATATTAGTGGTGCAAGTCAATGAATGTGCTTTCGAGATATTTAGAGGTTTAGAAAAACTTTTGAACCCCACTGCCCCAATTGATATACTCGCATGAATGTAGCGAAATATACTGATTACACTGAATGTGATCATTCTGTGAATGATGATTATACTGAGTAGGTATACTAATATATTGATATATTGATATATTGATGTATTGATATATTTATATAATTATATATTGATGAATTGATATATCGACGTATTAATATATTAACCTACTGATGTATTGATGCGTTGATGTACTGATACATTGATATTGTTACTCGCATCACAACAAAAACGAGAAGACGTTCGATACTTAAGTTGACGTATACGAAGATGCTATATTCAACATCCCCTGTTGAGTTGTCAATGGAGTTAGACACACCCAATTTATGCACAGAATAAAACGAAGTCCGGCCTATCTTCCTATGATGTTAACTAAAATTCATATAAAAAATGAACATACACTATCAATGCTTCCAAGGGATCGCACATAAGTCGGTATTCCCTTCCATAAACAAATCGATGGCGGGTCACCGGTAACCCAGCTGCAGAGTCGTCATCTCGACGGTCAAGCGAGCGCCGCCCTACAAAGGCGCCTCGTCGCTCGCTACAGGTCATCCAACCGAGCTGACACAACATCCACGCCCATCAATATTTTCCCAAGCAACGGACGCATACTCCCGTAGCCCACATTTCCAAGATTCATCCCCACAACGGCAATCTCTATCATGCATCCCGGAAAAATCGAAGATTCAACGAACGCGGTCGAGGACCCGTTTCGGTCGATGTAAATTAACACGAGGACGATTGATGCACCGGAAGATCGAAGGGGTATCGTGAAAAGAGTTCTGACCATCCGTGAAATCACGTCGAATTTTCCGTTCGTCTCCAGAAAGGGGTCCCAGGAGCGGGGGAAACGCTGGAATCTGGCTCTTTTTTAGTCGGTCACTGTTACCCCCAACGTCGAGCCTTCGTATACGTGTATACCAGCCCTTTGGTATACATGTAGAACACGTGAAATGACATACAAAATAATATAAATTATAAAAATTATATAATTATGAAACTAAAAAATTGAAGAATAAAGAAAACGAAAGTAGTCACCTAGGGAGTACTGAACGAACATTATGCCTGAAGGTCTGTAAAGAACAAAAAAAAGTCAAGCCGATCGCTATACAGGTTTATGTTGGTGATACAGAGTTCTGTGAAGTTCCTGTATATTAAGAAATCGGTGTCCAAAGCCTCGAAGAAAAGTTTCGTTAAGGAAAAAGTTGTTTTAAATCACCTCAGGAATCACTCATTTTAAGGACTTACATCTATTTTGGGACACCCTGTATAGGTGTGTACGTGTATGTGTAGCTCGGAGGGACACTACACGGCTGACTGCGAATTGTGAATCGAAAATGGAAACGTCCAGATGATAACCCGGTTTCTTATGTAACCAACCGTTGGGAAAGTACGGGGTTCTAGGGAAGGATTACACTTAATTCTCGTCTGAATGCTCAACGAGCTTCCCGACTTCCGTATCCCCCGTAGACCCTATAAGCCAGACTGCTGAGAGAGAAAGAGAGAGAGGCAGTGTCGCTCCCGCGAATGTTTATCGTTCCGTGTAATCTGCTTAAGCAGAAATGTAAATGCAAAACGCGACCCGTTGCGTTCCGGTGTGAACCAGTCGCGAGGGTAAGATTAGAACCGTGGATCAATCCATTAACGGACGCGCGTATTCGGAGCACGTATGGGTTCGTATGTGTACGACCGTGAAGAAAGTTTGAGGCTTAATCCTAAATAATTTAATCGAAAAAAAAATAGAGAAGACTGTCCCTAGTTTGTATCAAACTTCACACTTCAGTCGCCATCGAAACGGTACCACGTCGTTGTTCTCGTTGGTTGTGACCCAAAAAAGTTCTATCCTAGAAGAGTAGAATACAAGAAATGTAATGAATTTGTTTGCAACAATGACTTCACTATTTTTACTGCAAAGAATACGAAGAGAGTGACTCATCTTGTTCATTTCATTAGTTTCCTTTTTAACGACTAATTACTTTAGAGGTTTTTTGTTTTGTTTAATTATTTTTTATGTTCACATATTATGTCAAGTTGTTTCTTTATGAATTTGAGTAATAATACAATGTTCAATTAATAGCCACAGTTTTACTTCATTATCCTTAATCGAAAATGAACAAAAACCCCATAGGACCATTTGTGTGATTTTCTGAATGCGACTAATGAAGGGTTATAAGGGTATCCTTGTCCGGATCTTTGAAAAAGAAGCGTCGATTTTTTTCTTATTGCATTTTCGAAAAGTATAGGTCCTCGAGAGCATTAGAGAGGTTTAGTTCGTTTCAGAGAACCCTAATGATGTGTGAAATTTTAAAAATCCTGAATTAAAATGGACCCAGGCTCTGCCCCCTCCAAGGATCAATATTGAACAATAGCTATAACATCTATTACTTGAGTTTTTAAAAATATTCTGTCATTGTTTTGGAAAAAGTTGAATTTCCCGTGGATAAAATACAATAACGTAATACCACTTAAATTTAACTAGTTTACTATTCTCTGGTAAACCAAGCTTCCCCGACAACTATCAACAGTTTCGCCCGTCCCTTTGTAAATTACGAATAAAGTATATTGAACGCACGAAAATATGCAAGTATCTTCATCTACTTGATCTTCCCTTGCGACATCTAACCTCGCACCGCGGTGACAGGGGGAGGTGAAATTTCATTTCTCGAGCCCAAGAGGGTGAAGGTCCAAGGTCAAGACAGCCCCATCATCCGTCATTAATTCGCGATAAAGTATGCGGCCAAGGCCGTGTCTTCAAACTTCGTTTCAACGTCGTTTTGCAACGGGGATAAATTCATTAAGATCCAACTCGAAAAAAATTCCTCGGATTTATTGCTAATTTCGCGGTCGAGTTTATCGTCAGGAACGATGAGAGCGGACGATTTTTCTTAACGTAAACGAAAAGATCGCGGCCGACCTTTTGCTGGAATATTCTACTGAAAAAATAGCGTGACAAATTGATTCCGTGTAAAACGGATTATCTTTGGTTTGCCTGCAATTGATATAGAAGTGATAATCATAAATGTGACACCTAATCCTTTAACGTCTAGACCTTTAAGTCCGTATCCCAGAATTATGGGGCTGATATACATATATGTTGTATTTTGTTATTTTAAAGTAGAAATTTTTTTTTTTATATTTTTTATTTATTTCTTAAGGGAATACTTGAATTTCTCAACCGAAAACGTTGAGATCTATTTTACTATCAGAGATATTACGAATTCTTCTTGACAAAAGTTAAATACTAACTAGCGACAGAATTTAACGCACTTTTGAAATGAGTGTTGCACCGATGCAACATTGGGAGTTAAAGGGTTAAAGTCTGTTTGAAGTTGTTTTCGATGTTAAATAGATACGTTTATCTAATATGTTATTTACAGTGAGAGGAAGAATTTTATTACCAATCAGCAATGCTAGTACCAGTACTATGTTAACAACTGTTTAGTTCCCAAAATTATTATATTTCTTAAGTATAATAATATGTAAAAATTATTATATTGTTGTACTTCCTAAATTATCCAGAGTGATATATGTTACCAAATATATTTCCTTGACCGAAGTGAGTAGTTTAGGCAGTATCTAGTTCATTTCTTTGCTTGCTGAAGTCTATTACGGAATCAATCATGCTCCTAAGTGAGTAAGTGACATGAATATTTCACATGAATTTACTCGGTATCACGTCCAGTTGTAGGTAGTTTGAAACGAGCGTCGTTAACTGCGCAACCGACTGAACTCTATTATACATATAGTCCACTTTCCCCGTTCTTTTATCCTTTTTCGACGTGTTTACCACGACATACTGCAATTAGTTGCATAACTTTGAGATGACCGACTATGAAATCAGCGCACGCAAGGGGAACAGCGGGTCAGTACTTCCGTGGAAGCTTCAATACAATATCTTTACTTCATTCATTGCATAATTATCCGTTCTTTCGCGAAATAACTCGTAATAATGAATAATTTATGCACGAGGGAAATAAATTTGTAAATTATATGCGATCAATACTTATCAGAATTCTGTATAGTGTAAATATATGATAGTACTCCAAATGAGTACACGAACACTGCAAATACATACCTTGCATTTGAAATACTCTTATCCTCCCTAATGTTAATGGTAATTGAGCAATTTCAATGTATACATCAAATCTGACCTTCTTTTTCTGGATTGACACTAGACGGACCGGTCATTTTTACGCTCATGTGTTTCATTTGTGACCTATTCTACCATCCTTAGCATAATTGTCCTAACTAACATATTCAGACATGCGAGAAAAACGGGGTTTTATACATTTTTCTTTGCGTCGTCCTTGTTTTTCATCGTAAGCCATTTTAATGTAGGAAACGGTTTAAATCATATTTATTTTATTTTTTTACACGTATCTTGAACAGAAATAATTGAGGCATAAAAGTAGGTCATAACTTAGGACTATCTAATTTAGTAGATATTACATATAACAATATGAACCGGTAGAATCATTTGAAAACCAGTACAACAAATAAATTACGTTGTTTCTAGAACCCTAAACAGCACGCAGGACATTCTAGGTTTAACTAAAAAGTGCCATTTTTTCTCAACCAGTAACAGAAACTTAAACTTTCGACCACCTCGATGGCAGATTAACAAAATTCCAAGAATTGAATCTGCTTTTGACCCTATACATTCTAATTCCTATTTTTAATAAACGTCAATGACCATTTTACCAAATCATTGCCGTAACAGAAACACCATTTACCAATCGTCTTGACCGAATTTCAGCAAAATTCTCAGCGACTTCAATGAAATTCCCGTCGATTCCCAAAGGACAACTGTTCTCGGTTCGCGGGACTTCGATCCTTAAATTTCCGGAACGGACCAAACAACTCGAGCGTACGCCCCCCTTTCTCCCATCGATCCCATTGATACGCCGTATCCCGTCGAATCGTTCACGTATAGCGACTACAATGTTACAGGCCCACCATGGTTCTCGTTGCAAGGAACGCGTTTGCATTATAGATCACTGTGTTGCATCGAACTTGCCACTGGATAGAATTTTAAACGAGAGAAACTCCCGGCCTCTCTCTCGTCCCCTTTGTGATCTACATTTCAAACCGGTTAGAATCGATCGCTGGGAACTGGAGAACCGTTTCCGTCTCGTGTTCGTACGTTTATCGATTCGACCGAAGAAACTTGTTTCCCATCATCTCACCGGTAAATAATGTAATCTCCCTCGCGATGGTCGTTCGATATCAATAACGAGCATCTACCAGGATCGACTGGTATTGATAGATGGTCGTGTTGCACGCCGGTTATGCACAGACAACCCCCTTTTCCTCGTCTTCATCCACCTACTACCCCCCTCACGTTTTACGTAACGTGAAAAATTTCATTACTTTCGCGAGAGGAGTCCTTCTATTCTGGGTTACCCGGAGATTTCTTAATCGACGTAACCACATTTCCTTACGGGCATCGTATGCATGAACCGTCGACATCACTCAGGGTATAGTTATTGAATCTTGGCAGGTGAACGGTACAGAGACCACGTGGTCGATGCGAATGAGGGTTCCATTTTGATCCGTGGCGAATGTCTCGTTATGAGCACCGGTGAAAATTGGGATTGTATAGAAATACACTGGCCGAAATTTCTATAACGTCACCAGTGGAATTATAAAGTGTTAGAATTAAAAAGTTACTTGAATTATGAAGAAATGCATTCCTATTAATTTTGCACATGGCAGAGGAAATGTACATTATATTCAGTGCTGTGAATAACCTTAAATACCTGTGTAATTATTGTGTTCATTTTATTCAGATGTATTCATCTAGTTTTGGAAATCAGTGCAAGAATTATTCGATTGCATTAAATTCTCTCCACTATGGATAGTATTTCAAAATTTACAGTCGATTCTAAGTTTGCAATTATTGTTAAGTGACGTTTGAAAGATGTTTGAGGTGTACTCAAGACTAACATCTTATCAAAATACAGACTAAATTACTGAAATTGCTTCAAGAAATTGCATTTCTGAAAAATCACTAAATTTAATGAAAGGTGTAAGTTGAAGTTTCTAAATTTACGCGGAGTAAACATTCAGAATTAAGGTGAAAAATGTACGGAACGATCGAGATCGATCCTTTAATTATTCCGCCACAGCGTGTACAATACAGGGTGTAAAAATGAAGGGGTAGGGGGTGAAAGGCGCTATCGGCAAGCCGTAAATGTATCAGTACGGAGCCGAGTTTACGATCCGAATCGTGCCGTAATAAAAAAACTTACGCTTGATAAAAAAGCCCCACCTACGTGTGTTTACACACACGAACTCGCGACCTTTTTTTTATTAAGAATTGATAACGTCGCCCTTCAGACGGCTTGAATATGAAAGCACACGGAGGCCTTAACGCGTGGAATAGTCCATGGAACAGTCTCCAATGACACAGTATTTACGGAAGATTATATCTAAACCTGAGCCGAGAGGTTACTCAAACTTCCTATAATCGAATACTGTAACACTTTTTTAAATAAAGGTTCCATAGAAAACCTTTATCATGGATCAGCGAAGAAAGATCTATGACAATAATCGTGTGATATCTTTTTCCGTTACCTCTTAAATATTAACATGTTGACTGCCACAGTTTTTACTATTGGGACAATAACATAATAAAATATATTCGTTTCTGTCTTCGCTATTAGCCATATTAGTATTCACGCATTCAGTTGAATACTCATTACTTTCAACATTACTAATTGTATTTACGAAATGTTAGATGCTTCCGTTCTGAAATTGAATATTTCTTCGTATAGTTTAATGGCTCAACCTGTTAAATATATTTTATTACGAGCGTAAAATAAAAAATACTTTTAGCGGTCCAAATTCGACAAACTTCCTCTATATCATATTTCGATTATATATTTCACAAATAAACAAACTTATATATCTAGATCCCAGAGCCAGAGTGTGTTAAGTCACACTTTTCAAACTTTAGAGGAAAACAAATCAAAGTTGCGGAAACCTTGTAACTTTGGAACCGTTCGGTAAGAATTGAGCGAGAAACAATCGCTACCTTCGAACTATTGAATGGATTTAAGACAAGCTCCTATATGTAGAAATAGTGAACTTTAATTCCCGTATGTGATGGACTTTATACTGTTTGGCTCGGAACAAAATATGGACTTAATATGATTTTCAGACTATTATATTAAAAACTATACAACCTAGAACGAAAGAATTTTTACGTAGTAAAAATTGCGTTGAGAACGTATGAAAAGTCATTTTTTCAAAAAGTGGACGTAATACATTCTAGCCCTGAGGTCCAGATATATATAAAATTATCTCAATCTTCCACGTTACGTTTTTACACCATCAGCGAAAACATAATTTACCACGCAGTACACTACACAGTTGTTTCTGTTGTTCCATCAATTACTTTTTGCCAGGTATAGCGTACATACACGTTGACTGAATATTAATCATCATTATTTGCTATCTACATTATTTATCGACCCAAGCCGCGCTATTAACAGCCAGTTTACTTCCCGCCTCGACCACGTATCGCTTCGTTCCACGGCGAGACATGCGTGTATATCCCGTAGCAAAGTTGGGTACAATTATTTTCGAATAACACACAGTAAAAAGCTACAATATCTGAAGTTCTCATCCTGAGCTTTAAACAATTAATGAGATTAAATAATTGTTTGCCAAATATCGACTAATTTAAAAAGAAATGTTATTTTATTAATAATGTCGAACTACTTTCTTTATCTTTTATTTCCTTTCTTTTTTTTTATTCGTTATTCGGGACTGTTTATTTAAATAATGAATTTGCCTATCTCTGTCCCGTAGTGTAAGGTATTTCGTCTCGTGGCGCGAGTATCCTATCGGCCATTCTCGAGTGTTGCTGTATCGATCCAAATTCCACAGATTTTATATTCACCGGTCGGAACACGGACAGTTTCTCTATCTGCGCGCGTACAGGCGTACCCGATAAGGGTGATAACGAATTTCGTTAAATCGCGAATATCGAACGCGAATTTCAAATCCACGCGCTAGGAAAATATCACGCTCCCCCACCCCCACACACCCCCCGATCCATTACTGGTAGACGACGACGGACCACTTTTCACGCGACCGTGGTGCTCGAAACGTGGCGGTAACGGATACGCTCGAAACTCTGCGAAACGCGTGCAATATTACTGTATCATGAAGATAAGCTGTAACGATAACACGATTTATACGTGAGATTGCTGAAGGGAAAAATAGCAGAGATAAATGATAGTTTACCTTGTCGCAGTCATCGACTTAACCCTTTCATTTCCAAATTATCTAACAACTACGAAGAAATATTTCTTTTTGCATTTTTCTCTATACTGCACGATATATAAATGATTCACAAGAGTATTTCAATATTTTGAAAACGTTTAATACCATTTCTTATTCGTTACCGTTTGGCGACTTCTTTTGTACTTCTATCACAATTATGTGTATAATAATTGACATTATAACGTTGTTATAATACGTAATAAAACCCATTTCTTGTTACCTTCGGTGAACCCTAGTGAAATATTTAATAGAAATTACAGTATTATGTTTCTTATTGTATTGTTAATATTACTCAGCCCATGGATTCCAGTAAATGAAAGAAACAAAGGACAATAATGTCTTACGTTACCGATAAGCCTTTGAAAGCATTAAAGTGATTTTGCGGATAATACCATTTCCAGAAATGTTTTTTGTTACACGTAACTATAGCTCACATTGAAACAAATTTAATGATCATAGATCATCGTGGTTCACAGTTTTTAGGATACAAACACGCGTAATACCATGCCTATGGGATATCAGTGTATAAAGGAGCAATGGAGATAGGGTAGAGGAACCAACATCGATAGAGAGGGGAAGGGACCCTAAGCTACGGGAGCTTACATTTGAAATGCCTGTCACAGTTACTTAAGGTCAATCAAGGTCAGCGATAGAACGCAAAAGATGTATGGAGTGAAACATATAAACGTGAGAATCGAATATATTCAAGTATATTGAAGATATAAAATGGTATTATTACACGAAGCTGAGGTGCTTTTGTGGATTTGAAAATTACGAATTATTTATATTTTAATGTACCAGGAGAAACGAAACAAGTGGTGTTTCTCATCCAATAAAAAAATAAACGAAAATTGGTTTGCCCCATTTCTTCTCCATTTCTCATAAATTGCTTTGCCTTTTACTTCTTCTTCCCGGAATGAAATGCCCGAAAAGAGTCCAGCGAATCAAAATGCATCCGGCAAAATGCACGTCACACTTGCGACAATAGTATTAATCGATTTACCGCGTGAAATATTCACGATTAAAACGGAACGCCTGCTAATAAAAAAGTTGGAAAAAGTTCGAGTTTTAACCGACCCGACACACGCGCAGGAAATAGTTCTATTTTCGTGGGCTTTGGAAAATCAATTTCTTTGTTCGAGTACGAAGCGTTGACGTAGTCTTGTTTTGTTGATTGTTTCGGAGGAAATCTCATTTTTCGCGGGAATCATTTGACTTTTTATTGGGTCGACGACGTTTTTATGGTCTGGAAATAGTATGAGAGAAATAGTATGAACGTGTCGAAAAATTATACGTGGAATGTTAATTACTCTTGTGCGTGAGATAGGTTTTTTCCTTATACGCTTTTTTTTTTAAATATAGATGTCAATTAGATAAATCTATTAAGTTTGACTTAACTAAAGACCGTAATGGTACTATAAAACGAAGTCAAGAGTTCACTTAAGTCGGAATTTAATTCATTTCTTTTGTCAGAAACAATTTGCAGACTGGAAATATACACTTATGTTAAAGAATACACACTAAAGATGTAAATTTAATTGTTTGGATATGCATTATTGTTTATATTATCATTTGCATGAATGCTTCCTGTGATAGACATAGCAAGAAAAATGTCCTTTAAAGTACCAAGTATTGAAAAGTATTAGAACACAGGCTTGCCAATGATCGATACAAAATCGATCAATTACATTTTGTTGAGAATAAAGGGTAAATAAGACACTTACATAATTCATATAAGCACATGCGAGATGTATGAATACATCTGTCATCTAATTCTATTTTCGTGGTCAGATTTTGTGGGATCTTTGAACCCCATTACCATTTTTGCGTCGCTACCCAACAATATTGTAATTTTAATAATGTAATTTTCTGGCAGATGCTTCGAGGGCTCCATAGCCCCTTTACCATTTCAGTATCAATAACCAACGTTACCGATAAAGCATGAAATCTGAATATTCCATTCATGTTACGTGTATCCGAAATGATTTGGCGGGAATCAAAATATCTGATAGAATGTTTAACAACTCCCACCGAAAATGTGATTGTTCTAAACAATACATTGCAGAAAATATTAAATCTATTTGTAAAACAATTTTTATAATATAATTACAAGCATACGTGAAACTCAATACTTTATTTAATGCAAACAATCACATACATATTCGACTATTTTAAGAAATATAAATAATATAATTAAAAATGAATTCATTCCTTTCTCACGTCTCCTACGATTGAAATAAAGGTATATAAAATTACGAGACTATGATTACTTCCCTTCCTTAATTTCTGTTGCTCTAAACTCTAAACCAGCGGGGCCGTTTCTGGGTAACTGGCGGTCCAGGTAAAAAAACAATCTCGCCGCCCTTATTAATTTAGTATTATTTAATTAAGAATTTGATATGCAGTGTTTACTTTGATATCTATATGTAGGTATCTACACAGTTTTAAACAGTTATCATGCTAAACAAATATTTTTTAATCGTAACATCGATCTAAGGTAATTGTTGGTTTATGTAAGTATAACCAGAGCGACTCGATGCGGATCCGAGAAGATTGAAGCGAACTGAACCACTAAAATCACTGTCTGTCTAAGTCGTCGATAATACAGATTCCGTTGGTCACAAAACTCCCTCGGAAGCTTATAAGATAAAATCGTCTATCAACCCCATCTGTGTCTTTACCGACGTTGCGGTGTCGGTACAATCGCTGACCTATACTACTTGCCATCTGCGTCCTACCCATAGGGCAACACTTCCGTCCCTACACTAAATTCTATCAACGTCTCTATCGACAACAGGGAATCACAAAAATATAACAAGTATAATTTATTCAACAGTTGAAGTTTCAAGTATTACGATATTACAATTTGTTATAATTTACATGGAAATGAAACTTTCAAAATATTGAGAATGATATGTATATCTAAGGGGATCGTAGAAATCGCGTAAAATCAATGTAGAATGGTCATGCTGTCGGGGAGAATTTACAGAACTCACAGTATTGAATTAATTATCCGCGGTTTTCTCGCGTTCGAATATAGAAACCTTTCATACGCGTGATATGGATGCACATCGCCTCTCGATATTTATTTTGTAGCGGACGTACACATGGATTCCGCTGGCAACCAGGTTGCATATTAACGAGCTGACATATGGAAACCTGACATGTTTGCAGCACACGTGCCCGGCCCTGATGGATGTAAAAGCCGTTATTGATAGGTTCTCTTCCGTAGAGTGATCCTCTATAGTAGAACATTTTGCTATTGACGAATAATCCTTCTTTCTTACTTCGTCTAATCAAATGTATCGAGAATAACATACTAGGTTGAAGTAAATAATAGAATAAGCTACTAATAGGATGTATATACCATTATCAGTGGGTTTGTTCGGTAGATAGGTCCTCTACATTCGAACGTTTTGCTACTAGTAGTAGTTAACAGTTTTAACGAATATCGTTACGGACACAATTCCTGATCACTTAAGGGTAACCATCGTCGGTTTTTTAATCTGAAAATAGAAAAGTTAACCAAACCCACAAATATTGTCGTTATTCGAATAAATATATGTTTTATCTTTAATTTGGTATTAACAAAAGTGCAAAACTAGGGTTAATTAAATTATAATTTAACTTTTAAAGTAAGAAGTCGAAAGGGAGCAATTTCTGATCACCTAAATCATACATATAACTGTACCTAACGATTAACGTCTCGACTGGAATGTAAATAGTATAAAAGAAGGTTCTTCAATTCAATGTACCCACGTCCCGAAATATATTCACTATCTACACGTAAATTAGCCATTGTACTATGTATAGTAAATTTTTATTCTAAACTATATCGTGTGTTTGTCCTCAATTGCCTGTTTGTTAACAGAGATTTGTCGGAATGTGTATTACAGGAACGTAATTATAATCCATTTAACGAATGTATTTTACACCAAAGGTGAGATAATCCGCAATGCGTCAATTATTGATCTAATAACTATCGATCGCAATGAATACACGTATTGCTTCTTCGTATTCATACCGTGCTACTCCGAAACGCGCGAACATTACTTTGATGTGTTAGCTGTCAAGGTATTTCATTTCATGCATAATTATATCAGTTACCTATAATAAGTTAACGAGCTAATTTACATTTTGTATGGAAATCGAACATGCCAGAGTGGATCTCGGAAATTCGATTCCGATCGACTTGTGCAATTAATCTGCATACAATAACAATATTTACCATATTTACAAAATCAAATTTTGCGCAAAGATGTACTTCTTTATAGGTGACATTCAGAAATGTAATGAGGTTATAAGATACGCAGCAATACGCAATCTCGATCAAAGCGACAGAAGATATTCATTTGCCACAAATTAACCGTTGACATTCATCAACTAATTAGAGAACTACGTTGTCCAATTAATGGTGGACACTAATAGGTTGTCGAATATATGCAACGATCCAATTCCTCGACAGCGCAACTAACAAACAGGTTGTTGCGTATGATATGACCTATTCCACTGATTGGTATGCTTGATTATATTTTTGGAAAATCAAAATGGATGGAAAACGGCATTATTTGTATAGTAAATTAACGTGCACAGAATTATTTAAAAGGCATTCTTTTCTCTAAAGATGGAGTCAGCTGCAGTTAATGCAGCTGAATTGTGCAGCAAAAGTTATGGAAAATTTCACTTTTTCTCAAAATTAAATACATACAAATGAGAAATCAGAGATCGGGAGACGGTTTAGAGAAATTCAAGTCTTTTCGAGTATAAACAAAGGAACTTACGAGACGCATTATTTTTTTAGTTGTTAAATCAACACGTAGAAATTTCTCAACGACAAAGTAGTAATGCACGCGGAGGCGTGTGTGTCCCAAACAAAGAATAGGGGTAATTAATGGAACGGAACAAACAACGGACGCTATTAACGCTCATACAAATAGCCGGATAATTACACACCGGTTTAGGATATTCGACGCGTAATATTGACAGTATGGTTCGTTAATAGTGAGTAGATCACTAATTGATGGCTTCATCTATTCGCCAAGTGATCTGAGTTAATTATGGAAAAATAGTCACGCTCTTCTAAAAGTTATCTATTAAACAATCAGTGAGTTAAATTTTGAAAATTTGTTGCACAACCATTGTGTTCATGGTTTAAGTCTCATGCCGCTGCGTTAAATTTCGGTAAATTGTATGAATATAGTTGAATTTTTCGGTAATTTCAAATATTATCGTAAGATAAAAATTATATTACAGATTATTAGAATAGTTATTATTATGTGTATTAAAATATTAAGTCAGTGCAAAGGTTTTGATGGGTTTTGCTATAAAACAGTAGACTACTAATATTGTTTAATTATAATTCAACAATAATTTCATAAAGTACATAATAATTGTTTTATAACATGTACTTTCAGTACAAATTGTTATTGCAATAAACAAATTTTATAAATATCGTTATTATTATTATTGAAGCTATATTGTTAGAGTGTATCAGTGAATTTACTGTTTATCGCGTGTTGGGATAAACATAGCGGTTCCTCTAAACAGGTGACACATGTTATTTATGAAGTTTACACTGTTTATTTCTGTAGAAACTCGTACACCCTTATGGCACGTTAATGGTGGCTATAAAAGCTTGTACTAAATTAAGTTTTTCAACTCTAATACACACTCAATCACGTAAATTTTTCTTCCTAATGACAATATACACATTGAAATACATTAAGGAGACTGTTTATTGTTTCCACAAAACCATAACAGTAACATTATCTGCAGAAAGTCCACCAAAACATTTTTGCACTAACCCAATATATACAATTATTCATAATAAAATAATTTGCAAACAGAACCGTTACCTGAACTACCTGAGAAATTAAAACCACATGTAAACGTGAAAACTTATCGTGTCTGTCAATAAGAGGAAAGTCTGAAATTTACAATTAAACAAAAGGAAAAATTTTAACTGGTGTTTTTCGATCAGCATTAATTGCAACCACAATGTCTCTTAATCATGTATGGCTGTATGGCGTTTCAGCTCAATACAGACCGTGGACCGCAGAGTGTTAACCACGTACTCAAAGCACCCATGCAAAG
This sequence comes from Dufourea novaeangliae, assembly GCF_001272555.1. NCBI lineage: Eukaryota > Metazoa > Arthropoda > Insecta > Hymenoptera > Halictidae > Dufourea > Dufourea novaeangliae. The sequence goes on along the minus strand of NW_015373942.1, from coordinate 4,015,833 downwards.
AACAGAGGAGATTACTAATGAATTCCATTTCACTTACCCCATTCTGCACTGCGTAGTAGTTCTTCTGCTGTTTCTTCCAACAATTTAGCACATGGGAGGAGGAAGGGTCGTGAGAATGTTGCAGAGGATCCTCTTGCCTAGCTTCCAGTCGTCTCGTGGTTGGTGGATCGGGCCAACGGTCGAGGTTGCTCCAGTACTTTCCCTTTCGTTTCACGGCGTAATATCGATAGACAACAATCGTCATCGCGACGACCAGGGCGAGACCTGTGCCGGCTGCTGCCCCGAAGATCGCCGAGGAAATCATTACTCCTCGACTTCTTCCCTCCGACTATTTACAATTGTCGGCTGCTAATGGTTACAGGTGCCTCTTTGACCTTGAGTCTGAAAAAGTTCGACTCCATTAGACGTGAAAAGGAACCCCCGTACTACACCCACCCCAATTAGATTACACTCCGATGGAGTGTTCGCGCTTAGTTTCTCCCAGGAAATTCAACGGAGTCACCTTGTCACTGAAAGTTTGCGGCGTTGTCTCGCTGTGAGACGCTGAACGGATTGCAAGACGGTTAAGTATAATTCGTGGACATTCGATTGTGTTATCAAGTGCAATCGGTACAGGTAACCTCCATATAAAGGTCCAATTATCCTACACTACGACGGGAGGAGCCTTTGACTTAATTAAATGAGAAATATTCACAAGGACGTGGTAGCAGTTCTATAGCCGCCACAGTGTGAATAAACGTATGCCCAAACCGATTATATTAATTTGTACTGTTGCGAATCTATCGTACAGTGGTCCAGAAACAAAATCTACCAGTTCGTACGACTGTTTAATTAAAGTAATTAAAAATTTTGAAACTTAGTAATTTGACCGGTCCTAGTAGCTTTGGCCTAATAAATTCAAAATCACGACCTATGAATTTAAGTGAATTTAAATTTTCCATTTTAACGAGTTCAAAGATACCTGTTTTTCCCCCACAGAAACACTCAATCTCTGTAACGAACGTTTAAGAGAGAACAAAAAAAAAGGGTGCATCGAGAAGAATTAATGAAACCGACTCGGCGTTAAAGGTTAAACTTTACTGGCCCGACATCAAGTGGGAATAAAGAAGTAAAATATACAACGGAGTTGGGTTTAATACGATCGCCATCGTATATATTTTTCCGCGGGTGTCGCCGGTGCGTTACGATCGCGTTTACGAGTGGCTGCAAAACGCGGCGGACCATTTAACACGAACGAGAGATAGGGGAAGGATCGAGCCCGGTTAGAGACGTTGTGGAATAACCCCGTTGCGGAACTTACGGGTTTTCGTGTCGCATTCGACTCGTTACGCAATTTAGAGGAAATAGATAAATCGAGAAGAGGGTGAGACATCGAGGTTTATTCGTCCGATTTTGTGGCTGACACCGAACTGTCAGATACAGAGAATTTTAAAAGATACGAGAAGACGAAAGAACATTAAATAAATACAAGAGATAAATTGTTAAGCGAGACTATGTAGTATATTTGATAACTGGAGAAGGATAATCGGATTTCTTCTGGAATTGTTGGACTTTTCAGACGTACGAAAATGTTAGTTGCTTGATTTTTACGACGTACAAAGGAAAACGTAATATTATGTCACGAATATTCCGCCAAAGGCAGGAAAAATGACAGATATGAGAGAAAAAATGAATGTTCATGTTATTCTTCAATTATATTACGAATTTCATTAACCGCGGTTGTATTATCACTTAGTAATAATGAAAATATCACTGTACGTACGCTGTGCTATATCGTTGTGTAAATTTTCACGTGCTTTCGCACATTAATATTTTTATAGCCTCGTTTAATTGTATTACGAGCCTCGAGGTTCAATTGTACATTTGAGATAAAGATAAAAAAGGAATAATCCGCGCATTATTTTGTGCTCCATACGTAATCCACGACCTTTTTTTTACCACCCTCGTAATATGGAGTTAAATTTCGAACATCTCGACGCCCTTTTGGTCTTCCTTATATTTAACCTTGACGGTTAAGGGTTAAAAATATGTGAATTTTAAAATAAACTAGTGAAATACCTGAGGATGCAACCAACAATAATTTCCTTTTACTTTCCTCCAACATAAACGAATGTGAACGAAAACGAGAATACTAAACTTGAAGATACTAAACAATTATCAACTATTTCGAAAATTATACGTAAAACTTGTTAGCTCAAAGTGACACAGATATATGATTTAGGGGATCAGAAATTGCTCCCTTTGCACTTCTCACTTTAAAACTTAAATTATAATTTAATTGTATTACTATTTCTGCATGTTTTTTTAATACCAAGACAAAACATGGATTTACTCAAATAACAACAATTCCTTTAGATTTGGTTAATTTTTCTACTTATACCTAAAAAAAACCGCGATAGTTACTCTTAAGTAATCAGAATCTCAGTCCGTAACGATATTAATTATCAAGTTCAAAAATACCAAATTAAAAATTCATTTTAATTCGAATATCGTATAATAATCCACAACAACCTTCGTTATAAATCGCTCGTCGGGACATTCTGTAAATCTGTAATCGGGCCAACAACAATCGGAAGTACGAAGGGCGCCTTGTTAACGCTCGAATTTCGAGAGGCTGTTCGGGCGACGAGGGGACGGTTGTTATTAAATTTTGACGCACATCGTGCAATTTCCCGAGCGCATAGACCGTTTTCCTCTGGCTTCATTGCCACTCCCGCAGAAACGTGGAAGCTCGTTGAACCCACCCCCTCAAAGCTGACATCTTGATCTGTGTCACCGCGCGTCCGCCGCGGATTAATCTATTCAGTTGCTATGAGGAACGCTCATAGGCGATTTTCGTGATCCTGCGCCGGAGAAATGAGCCTGGCGATAAAAATAAAAGGGAGAACCTGAACCGTCGTTGAATGAATATGTACGCGTGAATTCGTTGGAACACGAATGGCAAAACTACGTCTATCACCGACGTTCCTCTTTCCGTGGATTAAGGTGGTTCGTGTCCAATTCGAAAGACTAGATAATTAAATAAAATTCATACAGATTGTTTATAAGAACGAAATACACACAGAAAAATTTAAAAAAGATTTACCGTTTTCGGATATAACGCGTTTTGAAGCGTTCTTGGGCAGCTTTTCATTTCTCGGCCATAGAGGAATTTTATTTTCCAAGCGCAACGCTGACACCCCTTAAATTCTTTGTTTCGTGGGTGTGTACAGTGTGGGCGTAACGCCGTTGCATCGAAGAAATAATCCACGCTATTCTACTACATTTTCCTCGTGTCTATGTAATACAATTCAACGCCTTAAAAGGATCGTGTGATTTTTATTGAGATTAGCGCAGCACAAAGTGTCGCAGAAAAATTTAAGAATATTTGTCAGAAATTCTTTACTACAACGTCTGATATGCTTTTTATTTCCTTGGCTCATTGTTACTTCATTTCATGCAGTTAATGAAGAGTTGCAACAATCGTTTCTAAAAATATATATTACATAAAGTCATAAATAATTCACGTTACCCTCCTTTGAATTTATTTGCCTACGAGACACTTATCAATTGACGTTAGTCTATTATCTCAATCGTATTATTTTTATTTACTGTATCGAAATGATGTCTTCACATATCAAAAAAGTTTCTGCATAGCTACCACAATGTATTTTCCCTAAAATAAGATAATTGTACAGTGCTAAAATTCGTTTTCATGTACATCTTGCATTTGTCTTTCGCTGAGCAGTATCGATCGCCCCCATCAAATTAATTTCAACAGTAACCCAAATACCAAATACATTTAACCTACGAAGGTTTCACAGTAAAAAGGTAGAAGACACTTTGTACGTATTGTATTTTTGTTTTATCCCAATTTTAGGTACGAGAAGTTAAATTGATCTTGTTACGTGAATCTACACGAATCCAAGTATCCATCACTGTCTATTGTAGTATAGGATCCAACGGAGGATTTAAGTGATTTTTGATAAATTGAAGACATTCCAGTTCGCACCCCCGACGACTGTACGGTTCAATTGCGAGGATATTCGTATGCGGGACACGTCGTCGAAACGATTCGAACCGCTATCGCTCGTCGAATTGACGATCACGGGTAAATTATTCTTCTCCCGGAGAGCGCCATGCAACTGCTTTCTACATCTCGAAGTATATCGTATTATTGGAAAAAAGAAATCGTATTCACGTTGCCCCGGCACTTTAGGTAATGAAACGGAAAGTGGAGGAGAAAGGTGAAATGGTCGAGGCAGAGGTATTACGAGGAAAAGTCTGTGAAAGATTCCTTCAAGTTCTCACGGAAAGATAAACCCGTACTTCTTTAATCCAGTGTTACCTTCTCGTAATAGTCAATTAATTTCAAGCAGAAATTCGTTTAACCTTGGTCTATATTTCCTGTTTGATGTTTCGAAGTATTGGAAAATTTGAAATTTTCCAAGCTTACGAAGAGGAATCGCCGACTTTTAAAATGTTTAAATAAACTTCATAAAGACTCGTTCAAGTAATATCATAAATAAACTTCATAAAGACGCATTTAAGTTTCTGGTAAAAAAATACCTACTACAATTTATCAATGACAACATTCGACGAAAAGATGGCAGCTAATGGTGTTTTTGAAGAATCATCCTGAAATTCAGTATAATAATTACACAATAAATATAACATGAAGATAACACTAGTATTTCGGTTAAAAACATGTATATAGACTCTATATGTATAATCTTATTTTTCATGTGCAACAACCAAATATTTCATTCTTATTTTTCATCCTCAAGAATACTCTAAGTAATTACTGTCACGAATCTTAGTTTCGATCGGATTAGAACGGATGTCGGATGTTCTTAGAGCTTCGAATCGAACGGAAGTGTAATCCTTCGACAACAAACGCGTGGAATACGAAAGAAGATGGCGGCCGATTAAATACTATTCGGCCGCGACGCAAGCTTTACCGTCGGAAAGTTTTATCGGCTTGGCGAATTCCTTTCCAACAACGATAATGCCACCCCGCTAGGCACGTGAAATCCTCTTATCTCCCTATCTTTCGATCCCTATCCCTGCCCTGAGAGTTTTCTTATCCTGCATTCGGATTTTCAGTCACGCAACGGATCGATCCCTCTTCTTATTTAAGTAGTCCCCGGCAGTGGAAAGTTGCGACGTCGTGCGTGGGCAACGTCGATACCGAAATTAAATTCCACCGGCGACGCGAATGCCGTGGAATCATAATTTTCACGGAGTATTTAAATCACGGCACAAGTCGACGCTGCCGCAGAATCTATGGGTCGCGGTCGTTATATTACATCGACGGAGGATATTTCCATTTTTTCCTCATTAAACGCGACGGAGTGTTTCGACAGCACAGATTCGAGTCGAGATTAAATTTTACGGCGGGTTAGGGTCGAACGCCGAAATTACAATGATTGCTGAACAACGTGGTAGTTTTCCGTATTGTAAAGCGATACGTATCTATTCAACTGCCATTCGAGATACAGAAAGTCATAAATTATCAGACACAGTCGTGAATGATTAGAAACGATAAGGAAAATTTTGTTTCCAACGCGACAGTTATCCTTAGCTTATGTTACAAGAATTACGTGAGAACTAGGCGAAGAAGTACCTATCGTCGACGATTTGAGTAGATTACAATTAAGTTTTTTTTGGGCATTAGTTGTTTAAGCACATTAGGTAGTGCTCATTAGGTTTGATTCCCAGTTCAGTACACAAACAGTTGCTTTTTTTACTCCTACAATACAAACATACAGTACTCCACCGATAAGGTTGAACTGCAAGGTTTAACGAACCAAGATCTGACGTGGTGATTGGATCGATACCAATACATGTTGGTGATGTTCGAACAATTCGATACCAGAGTACTCACTGGAAAGGTGTCGACATTTTAGGTACGTTCTTGATACGAAACTACATAAAAAAAATGCAACCTATCATACCGAACAAAGTTCATTTAATAATTCACAAAAGTACCGATGCTCGACACCTAACAAAATTATTGATACTCGTTTGATATTTCACCGAAATATTGATATTTGTTTGATATTACTTCGAAAGTACCGATACACGGATACTCCAAAAAATGTAGTACAATTCTTCAGGATTCATATTATTAAGATATTATTATTAAGACAGAAGATAGTGATTTCTCATGTAAAAGACAAAAATTGCGGAATTTTTTTTTTTAAATTCTGAACCATCGTTTTCTGGGGCGAAACGCAATAAAAACTTGACCGAGTTCATCAGAACTTATCTCGGTTCGATTAAACTTTTCTTCGAGTTTGCGCTGGCGCAGGCCACGCGGGAGGCCATGAGCATGGTTGCATTCGATGGGATGAATGAAGTTTGAAAAATATTTGTCAGTACAGGCACGGGAGGCGGGTTAATTCCGTATAATGGGATTCGTGGCGTCAAGGTGAGCTTCGAACTTTTCTACGAAATGAAACGTCACGGAAACATCATGGACAAATAGAAATTTGCATACTGAAACTCTGAGATCTATCTATAAAAAAAAAAATGGACCACATTAGATGATTTTAAGCGGTGATGTAATTTGAGAATATTATTCGACCCACATTATTGGATTGGCCAAAAAGTAATGTCGAATTTCTGCAGCAGATGCTTTTTTTGTTTTTCAATGCTCAGCACTGCTGCGAACTAATCAAACATATACATATTCTGAATATTGACATTTCAATGCGATGTTCTTAAGAAAAATCAATATGACTGCGTTAAATTTTTTTGAATTGACCCTGTTTTGATTATGAACGACGAGAAGATGTATTTTCGAACAATCACGCTTTTTCATTTTCAGAAAGGTAAAAACGTCGGCACAAACAACAAAAAAGATTTCCTATGTGCACGGTGATGGTGCTGTACAGAACAGAATGAAAGAAGAGAAACTTTCTGCTGAACAGAAATGAAAAAACATAATTGCTCAAAAGTACACCTTTTGGTCATTTACTTTCGAAACAAGGTCAATTCAAGAAACTTTAACACATTTGTAATAACTTTTTTTCAAACAACGCGTTGAAGTGTCAGCTTTTAAAATATACATATATATATATACATTTTATTAAGTAAGAACAGTACTTTGTATTGAAAAGTAAAAAAAGCATCGTCTATTGCAGAAATCTAACAGTACTCTTGGACCAACCCAACAACTCCTTTTGCTAATCATACAAATGAGTCACCACTTCTTCAAATTCTTCAAATCACTTCAAAAAATTCTTCATAATATCTCCAAAAAGATATTTTATGAAGCAGTGAAGAGCCATCTTCAGATATTTCAAAACGTTTCATCCCTTGTTTGTTATCCGAATATTCTCGTTCAAATAATAATAAATCCTTCCATTTTCAACCGAAGAATCACTCCGTGTATCGTCAGCGAGACGAATTCCACGCGACTGTTCGGCCCAGCGACGACATAAATCCCTTGACCGAGATAAAAGGTTCTGCCGTGAAAATTCTTTAATCCACTTTGCACAGTGATAAATCTGAAAAAACGAGCGAACTCACGCTCCACGTGGATAGTTTCCATGGGATGGTTCGTCTATTCTCAACGGAATAACCGTAGCACACGTGTACTTAAGCTTCCAGGGAAGTTTCGAGCACACAGAACAGGAAAGGTGAGAGGGTCCCGAGCAGTTGCCAAACTGGAAGTTTCACGAGTGGATCAAGGCATAGAGCGCTTTTGGACCCGGGTGGGCGGATACGTGCGTATGGTTCGGACGATACATTCGTATGAATCGAGTAGGGTAGACCGAGGCTAATCGGATCACAGGGCGAATCAGATCAAAATAAGAATTCAGTCCATATTTTTCATATTCTCGTGGAAACGAACATTTCAATTGTTCATGTTGCGTCATCCTTGTCCCCACACCTAATCCAATAACCCACCAATTGTTTTACTTACTTGTTTAGTGATGGCAGATGATGCTAGACGAACGCGTGCGAACGTTATAATTTTGGTGCGAATATAACAATAAGATACGTAATCTGCAATTTCGTATTTAAAATAAAAAAGTAAGCTTGAAAATTCAAATGTGTTTATTATTATTAGTTTGTATGGTGTCCAAATTTGGTATTTCATATACTTTAGATTATTATATCATAATTCGTCCATGTATTCTGTTCAATTTAAAGTCCTTATGTATGGGGCAGAAGACAGCCTTTTTGCGAAGTTAATGGCCACAGTCAACACACTAAGCTTGTGGAGGCTTTCGCAGAAAAAGGAATCGATTGATATGAATAAAATACGCGATTTTGAGTGGATCGACGTGAAGTGGCAATAATATAATAGGATGGTTGGATACTTGAAGCGGATCCTCTGATCCACAGACGTTTCCCATTTAATAAATAGTTTCTCCGACATGAGAACACATTTAGAAAAATGAATTGACATGTTTTAAGGGTCACTAGTGATCCTCGTATGAGGATGATAGTAATTGAGTCTCGTGCATTGTTCAATAAACCACTGCATTACTATACCTTGAATTAAATTGAGTCTAATTTAAAATCGAATTAAGGAGATATACACTCAGCGACTAAAATTAAGAAACAAACCATTTTCACGAATTTCGACAAAAATCGACTTTATATATTTTTGTTGTTTTTGAAAATAAACAGTATATATTTAATCCATGGTACGGAAACGATTACGTATTCAGGTGAAAAGAAGAACGAATCATAGGTGACTGGAGAAAATATATTACAGAGTCCCTGATTATGTATTTTGTTTCTTAATTTATGTTGACAACTGTATTTGCCTATCGCTAGATTGTAATATACATAAACTATTGGTGTCAAGTTAATTTAAAAAAATTTCTATAAGAAGAATGTGATTAAGAATCAAACAGTGGTTTCGGGTCAAATTGACCCGAACAGTGCACGAGGGTTAAATTATTTGCATTGAATAAACAGTAATACCTGCATACTTTTCAATACTATTAACTACTGTTAATCCGGAATCGAAGTTTAATTTTTCATTATAATAGTGATTAGAAAAATTTGTCTATTGATATGACAGTCATAATTAAAGTATATTCAGTTTAGCGACAAATAAACATATTTGTTGTAGTCCATTTACACTTTGGTTCAATGTACAATAGTTTAAAGAGTAGTGAAGTATTAATGATTTGTTAAATTAATTTCGAATCGTCGAATACTTTGTATACAAGTTATGCAACCAAGCAAGCAACATGAGAATTCCAAAGGAGAGGCAAGGTCGTTTCTTCTTGAATCTAAAGGTTTAAACGCGACCCTAGAAAGAGTATCCAGACAATCGTTAAAGAATCGATAAAATCTTTTACGGTGCTCGTTATAAAATTTTATACCCTTTCCAGTTACGATCGGTGTGCAGAAGAGACAGATAAAAGCAATCGTTATCCTTTGATTCCGAAATGCTTCCACGTGATCTGTTGCGCCAGTAACTATCCGAGAAATGTTTTCTACGCTGTTTGTCAATGGTATCGATGCCTGTGTAGTTTCTTTAATAAATACGTTACTTAACGATCTCCTAGCCTTAATCAATAATTTATAATTTTAACTTAATTTTATCCTCAGTCTAGACAAACTAAAATTACCTTTAACCTTTTCTTGAACTTCTGAGTCTTAATGGAAAAAGAATAAAATAGTGTTAAAGAGATTATATCGATTATCTTCTACTAAATGCATTCTTAAGCCTGACAGCTTCTTCACGTGAAACAACCGATCCTCAAGTTAATCGATCCAGAAGGTCGGCATTTATGTTGAGTACCGAGGTAGCCACAGTGACTATCCACCACGTAGACGTTCCTCTCGAAACCTCATCGACAACACCTGTTTAAACACCCGTTTACCGAAGCTGACACGTCAGCTGCCAAGGTGCATTAATTGATTTAGCCTTTACGCCGGCAGCGTACCAGACCCGGACACCTTGTTACCGAAATTCGATGGCAGCTGTTCCCGCTAGTCGCGAACAGTCAACAAACGGGGGTGATTAAATCGATTTTTAGCACGACCATGACACATAATCGTCGTCATCAAGACTCATTGTACCGTCATCACATTACGCCCTATTGTCGTTCGGGGGCACTGAATCGCTTTCGTTCCGTCAGGTTAATATTCCGTCAAAATATCTTTTTTTTTACGTTCCTTTAAATATCTTTTTTTTATGTTTCTTTAAATATCTTTTTTTATGTTCCTTTAAATATCTTCTTTTTATGTTCCTTTAAATATCTTTTTTTTATGTTTCTTTAAATATCGTCTTTTTATGTACATTTTAATTAGAGGCATTATTTATGATATCGGGTGACTTCCATACATTTACCGACAATCATTGTAATAGATCAATGGTGTTTCAGCTTGTATGTGTGTGTGTGAAGATACACTTAGCGATTGTAATTAAGTACGTATAAATAAATCTCAGAGCTGTTTCCATTTTAGTGTTCTGAAAAGGACTAAGTAACAGTTTTCAGTGGGAGGTATTGTATGGAATTTTATCTTGTTTCGGTGTGTTTTGGAGTATCGTGTAATTTCCCCTTATACGATGGGAACTTCTAGAGTTCTTATGTCGTCGTTTCTGATGAACGATGACGTATCTGAAATAATTCGTAAAACAATCGATTGAAGATTTCCTAGTTTCTTGGTATTCGATTTGGCAGCCATACCTCAGATTCGTTAAGTTAAAATATCGAACGAATTTATCGAATCTTTTTTATTCATCAATCATTTCACTCAGATATGTTTACTGTGAAAGCGACGCAATTATTGCACTCGAATCAGATGCCCGTCTATCCATGTTAAATTTGCTTATTCGCTGAACCGTACGCTTAATCTGCTTTCGATATTCATCGACACAGTGATATAATGCACACTATGCTTCGAGGTTTACCAATTCATGGTCATGAATACGTTCGAGAAATAAGAGACGAGAGTTAGTAACAATTCCCGTACAAACAGAGACGAAGTTGAATGGTAACTAAACAGAGGATCGACGAAGAAATGGAGACCATTGTTTCTCGAACTTAATTAGACTTCTGAGAACGTCGGGTTAGAATTTAAAATCGGGATAATTGGCAGTGGTAAGAAACGTTAAAAGAAAGGAAATCTGAGGTTTTGAGAACTTTTTTGATTACCTAGTGGCTTAATATTAATAGTATGGAACAAATAGATACTGGAACTAGTCATTAAATACTCGTTTCTAGAAAGAAATTATCATTGATTATATCTCAAATCAGTTCGAATGGCCCTATACTCTACTGCGAATTTGTAGATTAACATTTAGGAAGAAATATGGAAGATTTGTGGTTTGTAAGGCACGACAACGAGAATTTTCAAATATCTGTCGAGTATGTACGTCGAAAAAATTTTCGTTCGCTATAACACATCTACTGTTACAGTAAAATGATACGGACAATTGGTTAATTGAGTTCAACAAAGGAAAAAATTGGACTACTCGTGTGAGTTAGTTTTGAGGCAAACGAACTGAGGGTTGAAGGTAAAACACGCTCCATATGCAATCGAACACGGAGAAAGTTCGAAAGCATCAAAGTTCGTAAATCTCGTGATCGTAATTGGCCAGCAGATGGGATCGGAAGTTGCAGCTATCATTTGACGCTATCAGTAACGAAGCACGGGCAGCTTGGAGTGGAATTGCACCTCAATGAATGTGTAGAAAGCGAGGACGTAATGAAGCCTATTCCAATAGACGTTTGCAACGGTTGTGGAAAAAATTTGACGAATCTAATCGGTTGCGAGTTCCATAGAAAAAATTCAATCAATAATAAGGGATCAGACATCAGTACACCTTATACGTTTTCCAATAAATTCGTGATAAACTCTTTTCGAAAGATGCAGTAGGATTACACTTGGTTCGACTACTTGGTAAATACAAAGTATTCAAAAAAGAACACAAGTATTTCAAAAAAGGATCTAAGAGATTCTAGGTGCTCGTAGTACTCACAGAATGGAGTAAACAATGCCTTATTAACATAAGTCGTGAAATCAATTTTTTTGATGAAAATTACAGAAAATTATTTTCACACTTGTTGCAGATATTTGATATACATTTTTACCATTTTAATATAAACTCTCATCTGCAAATCATAGAGATTGTAAGACATTTTCAAATATTCTTCTCCTATCTCATATTACCTGCTGTCATGTAACCTTGAGTTAATGTACTATACGCCCTTACAGTTCTAGACAATTTTTTTTCGGTCATCCCATCTATAAGTAACTGCGACATCATCGAAAAGATCGCCACAATGGGGTATCATGTGTCAAGTGTGTGAAAGGAAAAAGCAGTGACATAAAAGAGGCGTTGTCTGAAAGCCGTATTTTTTATGAATTATTAAAACCCATCACATCTTCTTTTCTACTAAAATCGTAACAGTATAATTTTTATAACGTTTACTCACGAATTAATTACTTTCCCTGGAATTCACTTCGTCTCTTCGGCGAAGAACGTAGAAATAATTACAAACATTGCGCGATTAATGAAGTCGGTACACCGCTTTTAAAAAAAATTCAAAATAATTTACTCGATATTCTGTTGCTTCCGAGCTTTTAACTTTCATTGACGCTACCTCTGGGGAACGGGCACATTGTACATCCATATTAATTTGTATCCAATTAACATAGAATGCATACATTGAATAACATCGTACAGAAATTGTATTCTGTATTTTCCTGATATATGTAGATGGTCTTGAGTTCCCAGGTACACTCAAAATAAATTGTAAAATAAAGCTCGAATGTAGAATTAAGAGGTTCACTGTGTTTTACGATATACAATATATATACACATACATTAAAATTTATATTGTGTGTCAAGAAGGAACATAAAAATTTGCATTTCCTCCACAACGAAAATGATTGTAATAAACTTGTTGAACATTAAACTAACAGAATTAAACATACGGAATCTATCACAGTGTACGTGTTAATCAACAACTATTCTACTATTATCCTTGCCCTTTTCTCACTTACTTATCACCATTTCCAGCCACACCCACAACTCGAACAACTACGAGCGGTCACGAGCTCCGACAGTTTAATTAACAATCCATCCGAAACAATCGTTCTTTTGTTACGTAACAATACGTGTCAGTCGTACAATTAGCATAATACCTATATAATTATTAATCTACGAGATCAATTATTTTTACCTCGAAAGGGACAATAGACGACCGATAGGAACAATTGCATCGTCACGGTCTCGACACCGGTCATCAGTGAGTTGCTTCTATCTTGTCAGCTAATTTACCACATAAACCCCTAAGTGGTTCGAAACAAGATATCGATCACAGCCGTTTCGGTCTATTAGGGGTTAATTAAACCTATCAACTAGTTAGTTCGATAACTTCTTGGTGCCACGGAATTTGTGATCCAAGTGTATCCCGTTGATCAATATTTGTCAGTTTATTCCCTTTGGCGATCCGTTCACAACACAGCCACGTGGATCGGTTAAATCGTTACTGTTTTGTCCAGGAAATTCGCGAAGAAACAATTTTGCTTGTCCATAATCTATTAATGTTAAACTCCACCGCAAAAGTCGGTTTATTCAACCAAAATTCACCAGAATCCTGTTCCATTTGGGAAAATAAACCCATAAATCTAATTCGTTAGACCACGTGTGTGCCCTCGATATGTTAATTGTCGTTGACACTAAAATAGAAAAAATATACAGTCATAGTGCCAAAAATCCATTCTCAAAAATAACAAAGTCCAGAGCACCGCAAGCATGAGCTTAAATGCATTGGCCTTACCAATTAGCTGAACTGGATGCGACAAAATTTCCAAAAAAGCCAGCACAACGTGATTCGTCACCCCCCCCAAAAAAACGAAACTTTCAAACAGATTCATTTTACAAATTAAATCTGAAAATAATCAAGCGTACATTAAATCTGCACGGGAAGTCACTTTCCTTTGTCTTGTACAGCGTATTTGATCGTGTTCTGTGTACAAAAGGGAAAACAACGAAATCCAATTCAACGCTTATCTTATCATTGTCCCTGGTACATTTGATTCCCGGGAACGTAACGAACCCAGTAATCGAAAAATTAGAGGGTCGCCAGGACGGCGTAGTCTTTGTTGCTCTATGCGAGGCGAGTGACATTAATTTCCAAGACAATGTTCACCGTCACTTCCCCTTCATCTGTTCCCGCGGATTTTCAAGAATCAACGCAATAACGACGAGAGGAGCTTGGTATACGCGACGGGGTTCGTCGACAGCGATTCTTGAATAACAATGAGGGGCCGATGAGTAAACAATCGCGGCAGGCTAAAGGAACGTGGATCCCAGCGGGAATTATAGTCTTTGGACCATTGTTAATTAGAATCGCTGAGTCACACCTAGTTTATGGAAATTATGGTATTTTGAATTTGTTAGAGAAAATCTTTTGGAACGATTGATCGTCTGATAGGAGAGAAGCTTTCTGGTTAAAGGGCTAATGAGAGAACAACATCTACCCTCGGGGGTAGAAGTTGGGGTCACCCATCATTGTCCTATCATACTTTAAAGGTAAAAGAAACAGTATGTACAGTGAATGTTTGAATTCTATTTAATAATAAGTTCAATGGACGCTTTATGAACCGGTTAGTTATCGGTATAATTAATGATTTTAATATTATCAATTTTAACCTGATACATACTGCATCTCTGTAAATTGAAATACGTTCATATTAAATATACAATAATCCTAGAAATTGGACATTAAAAAAATTCATGAATATTGACGACTAGATCTTTGATTTTTTTCAAAATTAATTTTTTTTTTAAATGGTGGATTATTTTTACTATTTCTAAGAGTATTTTTTTTCTTATGCAGTCCACCATTTTATTTGTGCTCGATATTAATACTCACAATACTATCGTAAAACGAACGTGTAATATTGAAACTAAGAAAACATGAAACTGATCTAATTGTAAGATAATATTTCACGTTCCCGAAAGGGTGACCCGAAATTTCATTTTACTCCCGATGACGGTACCGATGGTAGATAATTCCAGGTGGAGTTCAAAGTTACGCGAATAAAAGTTGACCGGTATTAATAACATTCCCGAAAGGATTACCGCATAAGCGATTATAAGCATTACTGTACCGGTAATATCTTCGCGTACTTCGCTCGGGGCAAAGTTTGAAGAAATTGGATCGGTCTCGTAGCGAGTTTCCTCGGCGAAAAAAATAAATGAACGGGGGACTATAAGAACTAAGAACAAGTCTCCGAATAAAGGTTAGAACAGAGATAAACGAAAGTGTCTCTCTGCCCTTCTACGTGTCACAATGCTAAGAAAAAATGTAATTTTTGGAAGAGAATTTTTGGTTATTAACCATTTAAGTCTCTATCAATATTACAAAAACATTTCGGACATCATTTAAATCTAAGATATGTTCTTTATACGAGACTATTTGAATTACGAGCTGTAAACTATATAAAACGGAATATAAGCGGTCTTGTGTGTTATAACACGACGGAATATTGTTATTGATGCATCGACTATGTCAAACGATCCGTAAAGTGCAAGCTAATTTTATGGGTGAAATAAACTCTAACTGCAACACACTTGTATCAGCGGTATAATACGGTAGGAAACAAAAGTTGAGGTTAAAAACAAATAGAAAATTACATTATTTACGTTGTAAACGAAACAACACAAGTCTTTAATGTCTTGAAAGCAACAATATAGTAATGATAATAATCGTGTGAGATAGTAAAACGAACGTAATATTAAAGTGATGAGGAAGAAATGACGCTTTAAGTCATTAGTATTATAATTCCCCGAATGGATCGAAATACTGTTAACTACAATTTATATTAATTTTAATCCTTTCGCTGTAGCAGATTTAAATGCGAATCGCTTCTGCAAGAAGACATTCAACAATTCAAACATGGAAGGAATTTTACATATGTTAACACTGTAGCAGGGACGACAGTAATTCCTAACACGATCAAACGATCATTCATTTCCCAGCAACGTAATAATATTCCAACATCAGCATCAAACTCTTTATAAGAATTTGGTAGCGTCTTATAACGAAGAATGATGGCTATCATAATAGTATCAAAATAACCTTACATCCGCCAGATGAGTAGTAAGTGAGGTTATGTGACTTACCTCGTAGATCGATCGATTTGATGCTTACAGAGTTTTCTCAACACCGAAACGCGGCTGCAAGGCAAAATTCATCCATTCACGCGTGCACAGAAGCAGTAACGATTGATTTCCAATGTTCTGACCACTGTGTGAAAGGTGTTAACGACGGCATTAACTCGCCCACTACGCTTTATTCCGTGATTCTCCGAATTATTCCTCCAGCGGATAATCCGCAACGATGCGGTCACAATTAGCGAATGGACAACAGGAACATCGAACCGGAATTTTCCACGAAGAACGAATCGATTTCATAAACTCACGCGCTAAAAAAACGAAACGAGACAAGGTTAATTTAAATTTTCTGTAATCGTTCCTTTCGCATTCTAACTGAAACAAATTAATTAAACGGAGTGTACAAATTGTTTGGAAAATTGTCTCGAGAGTTAACCTTTGCAACTTGCAGTTAAATCGCATCGAATAGAAATGTTGATGTTTTCGATGGTATATCACTCTACAGCAGAGATTGAACAGTCAATACTATTGTTATTATTAACGAATACTGTACATTGCAACATTTTTGTATGTGTTTTACTACATAGTTTCATACTGAACACTGACCGAGAAGCACGCGGGTATTGACTATACGCCGAAACAGAAACAGTAATAATGCTAGTTTAAGTTTGCTAGTATCAGTGAATTTATTGTATATTACCGTTCAGTAGTAGATTGTGGTTGTTTTTGCATATTCACAAGTATTGCACCCTAATGTATAACAATAAAAATTGAGCAAAATTTCAGGTGCAGCTATCTGTTCAACTGAAGGGTACGCTATGACACGATCACGTGACTTTTGCAGGAACGTATCACGCCAGTGGAGAATTCACTGAATAAGGTATCCTAGTCAGTTTTCACTCAGAATCGAAATTTTATTAATTTCTTTTGATTATTGTGCTATTAGTTGACAAAGAAAGAAATTCAGTGAATCATTATGTTATTTGATGTGTACAGGATATTTACTATGCTTAAACATATTTGAAGTAAGAATACTCCTGGGCACCGCGAAATGGACCAATCAGCGATCCATACATGCGAAACGCGTCGCCATTGTCGTTGTGACGTAATCTAACTTTAACTGTAAGTGAAACAAACAATAGTATTCTATCATGTAGTGTGTTCACAGTTGCATAGTTGCATTCAGAGCTTTCTAAATATCCCAAAATTTTAATAACCCTCCATGACTGATTTCAAATAAACCCATGCAGCATTCAATGATTAATTTATGTTTTCTGTCGTCATGTCAGTTTCACGTTTTTATGAAACTTTCATTGACCAAAATTATCACATCGTCTTCCAGGCGGATGATCGACTGGATATACGCGAAAGCAACTCCCACGCGCTTTTGCCAGCTTTATCTCAATTCCAGTCCTCACGTGAATATTCGTAATTACTAGGAAACTGTGCTTTAGAGTTTACCATGCATCCCTTTTACATTCCACTTCTCCCCTGTACAATCTCCAGACGATATTCGCGAGCTGATCCAAGTTGCAAGCACGAAACCGAAGTTCTCTCGTGCGTTCAGCGTATGTCCGAACGATCACGTGATCCGGTAAAATCGAGTTTCCGCTTAAAAACGGCAACTCCACTAGTGCTCAAAACTTTTAAAGAACACTTTCTAATTAACTAATTATCGCTTAGTTCTTGAACTATTGATGATAATATTTTTACTCTTTACAATGAAATTCGTCCGCCTACAATGAACTTTGATGGAAAATATTGATTGTACGTATAACCAAGGGAAACGCAGTATTTTACAGAAAGATGAATCTATAATTTCTAATGCAAAGAGGGAATTCAGTATGATGTAAGAATAATATATTTTTAAACTATTCACGTCATGGTTTATAATTTTAACCAACGCCTGTTGTGCAACACGTATTTTTAAACTATTTATATCACTGTTTACAATTTTAACTGACACGTATGGATTCAGTTATAAATCTACTAAAAAAATTACACGGTTAATATTAATAGTAACTTCTATTTATTGTACTAACGCGTCTCTTCAGTAACCTTGGATTTAATTGATTTTCAATTAATCTCGTTCCGCCTGCGACGGTTCGATATTTCCTTGCTGGACAGGTCTGTCCTGATTTATCCAATATCGAGTGCTCCGAAGCGGTTCTTATTAACCGCCCGAAATTGCTCCGCTACACCGATGGAATACTGAAATCTTCGTCCAGGTACATTGTTGTAAATGAACTTCGATTCTGAGAGATTACTCATTGTACACTTTGAATCTCGCATAAGCATTCTTCTATTGTTTTCTTTTCCAAACAATCACGAAGTGTACCTTTAAACCTTGCAATTTCAATTTTCAATACCGTCAATGGAATCGAAAACCAAGGGTTGGATTTCAATTAGAGGGTCGTTTTTCCTTGTACAGACTCGGTCTGTGGGTGAAGCAAAGAGTGAGCTGGTACTCACTTGAAGAGACCACGTACCAAACTAAACTAAACTAAACTAGAGGGTCGTTTCAAGAAGGACTTGAGTGCAAAAGAATCGACATAATGTTACTTACTATTCCTAACACGTTAACTGCCATAATTAAGTACTAGAGATTTTTCATGATTCAATGTGGTACAACTTTACAATATTTGATAGTCAATCGTTTGAAAAAGATAAAGCTATTTGGGATAACGGGATTGCATTCGATTTAGAGTTTACTACCCTTTAAAGAAGATTGTTTCCATTGGGAGGAGTACCGTTCTATCAAACCGTAACATTTAGTGGTCGATACATTCTTTCGGTTAACACAAGGTAAATTAATACATTTTATAGGGTTACAAAGGTATAGAAGATTTAATACGATTCGCCTTCTTGAGACCACAACTTTTCGTTTTGTCGTAGGAAACTTTTTTTACAAAAATATTCAGAAAATAAAACAAACTCAAGTCAATCCAAAATACTCACAGTTCGTTTCACCATTCAGTCAAATAGTGAAAATCTGACACGCGAGCACTCAGAAATTTTTTGTCAACTCACAAATGTCACGTTTTCCATCAATTGTCTTCGTTTAATTCAAATGCCTCGGGTGCCCGTGTTAACAAATTAAGCAAACTCTCATTATTATTATCCAATGGCCCGTTAAGAACGTAGAAACAAAGGTAACTCATAAACAGAACGAAAAGAAAGGACCAATAGATCGCACAGAAGAAGTTTCTCATATCCACAATACTTTCTTTTCGTCCGTGCCGTTACGAGTAGGGGCTGCGCGTGACGCGCGTCGATTGCTCAATTCATTGCTCATGCACGGAAAAACTGGGAACATTGTCACGGCTAACAGAAGGATAATTGCGTAATGGGGTTCAGAGTTTTGTTTTAAAGAGCCTCCGATTGATCGATCTTCACTGAACTGCTATTGATGGATACATGACGCTGCTTATGTAAATTCACAGTTTTAAACACTGATCTACAGGGTATCCAATAACTAGTGATGTAAACGAAAAGGTGGTAATTTTACGTGAAAAAATAAGTCGAAGGTATAGAATAAATTTTTCTCTCAACTCGTTTCGTTTTCCAGATGGTCGAGTTTGAATTTTTACTGAGTACTAGCACATCGTATACAATATTAGGTGTACCAATAAGTAGCCCAGTATTTTTAGGAAACTCTGTATTCGTATCGAAAATAATATCCCATTTTAACCGTTATTCGTTATTTGTTCCTGTCATTTTCCCCCATTTTGATTGAAAAGATATTCTGAATCTCAAATGTATCGCCACCATATTAGAACTATAATGAATTACTTATTGGTACACATAATAGCATATTAAAAATGATGGAACACTTAAGATAAATCTAATTATGACTCAAATTCTTTCTTACAAGAACATTTCCAAAATTAAATTGTTCACGAATTTTTGTAAAACAGCGTATTATTAAAGATTTTCAAAATATACAATCGTACTCGAGGTAGGCTGGATAGATAATTATATTTGATAACGTTGCAGTTAATCAGTGATTTCTCTTAATACCGACAATTCAAATTAATGGTACCTCGCAGGTAGCACGCCCGCGCACTGGAAAGGGCACTGAATCCAGACAAATTATCTTCGCTCGTGTCTCTAACGCTTCCATTAATTTCACAGAAATCAATACTAATTACCGTTGCACTCTTATCCACGAGGAAAATCCGTGAACTTGGCAGAATCACAATGGGTACAATCGTTTGACCGTTCCACGTGTCCTTTGCAGTACGATCTGTAGCCCCCATTTCTCGTGAGGATCGTTTCCACGTGTCACGAACGACTGACTTTGAGAGCAGAAGTATTCCCTCGTCTATAACCAGTTTAATTTTATTACTCAAGAGTAATGCCCATGATTTCCTTATATTTCCCGCAATATATTGCGCCCTTCTTGGTTTACACTGCTGCTGGGATGTTGAGCTCGGTTACGCTTCGTCTCGAATAAAAAATTTTTCTACGAAAAAATCTCTAGAGAAGTATTCTTTCTCTGCCCATTGCAAAAGTAAAAATGTAATACAATCTGAGTATTTCGGTGAATTTTAATTTCTGCACGCCCACACTTTATTGTGACGTAAAAAAAATTGACAATGGTACCCTGCTTTGCGAAGAACTTGTTAGAGATTGTAATTAGTATGTTTGATATTTTAGTGATTTTTAGGAAGTGTTTGTTAAATTTCAACGTATATCTTCATTTTTATTCGCTTTAACTCTTGACAGTAACTGGCACATATGTGTACGTTCAGTTTTACTTTAATTGAAGATACAATTAACATTATTGTAAATAAATATTCATTACGAAATTTTTCAATAAAAAAAGAGATATCCTGTCGTCAATATTTATAAAGATATTCTAAATGAGTACAGATGGAGAATGAAGAATATTATTTTCTTCTGGTCTTAAGAAATTCGTCCCTGAAGAGGTGAACGATATTGTATGTTCGCGAGAAACCGCATTCTCGGACCCCGTATAAATTATTCAAATTGCTTTTTCGTCGAGTCATATAGATTTCGCTGTTTTATCTTTGTGTCACGGCTGCTGTGACAAATGATTACCGTCAGTGACAAATACTTGTTGAGAAAAAGGCGATGGGAGAATATCGCGTCCTAGGTCACAAAAAATGATAACTTTCATTATCTCATTTCGGAGCACATCGTTTTTCCCGGAAAAGTTATCTCGTTGCGTAGTAAAGAATGAGAAGATGAAATACGGATCGGAGACAGTGTTTTATTGTCTCCAGACATTGCAGAATATTCCTAACCACCTTTAGTATTATTTTTTCTTTCGTTCAAAATGTTAAAAATGTCTCACTGCTAATAATTGTAACGATAACTCATATATTGGACATTCTATTTTCTGTCATTTTCACATCCAAATATTCAAAAAAATGTTCTATTCAGAAAAATCACATCTTTTGTGGAATGATCTAACACATGTTTAGCAAGAATTATATTAAAACTTATATGAAAACTAGATGGATTTTTTAAAATGAGTTTTCCATGAAACTGTCAATATAATTCCGTTGAACCCTATATTTTAAATGACAAGAAGGGCCACTTAATAATTCACCCCTGTTTACATTTTTTTAGTCCTTCGATATGCGCGGTGACAAACTTTTCTTTTGATAAACGAACTCTGTTTTCCGTGAGGATTAAAATAACTGTGAGAAGCACATTCGTGTTACGTGTGACGCGTGAAAAAAATTAAATGTTTTGTTGAAGTTAGTGATTCGTCATTCTAATGAACGTACGAAACTCCACTGTAGTTTTATTAACTGGTACCTACCAGATGTTTGTAAAAGGCAGACTTTTAAACAGAAATAGCAATAGGTTGTATACATAATGAAAAGATATAAAAATTTAACAAACTTTTTACTGGTTTTTCCAATATAACAAAAAGTTAATTTTATTCGAGCACGTTGTTTGATTAGTATTGTGCAGAATATTTTTTAGGAAAGAATAAAGTACAATATCATTCTAACATTCATGACAGCATTCTTAAAGAAAATCGACTTTTCATATGCATGCGAGGAATTCTAACTCGCGATAAGTCATGACAATCCCTTACAGTACCATAAACATGATCTTTCCCTCGAAGGAACCTGAATGTAATATGCCTCGGTATTTGAAATGCAAATCGCGAACTTCGATTTTTATTTTCTGGACGTATTATCTATTATATTTTCCATACCTATCAATATTTCATCTTTATCGTCGAATTCTACGTAAATTTCAAATAAAATAATAAAAATTCAGACGTGAATTTCAAGTACTTCACAACACATCCGATAACATTACGTTTTGCTCTTTAACCATGAATGAACATTAGTACAAATTATTATTTAACCCTTGTACATTGTTGAATAAATTATTGCACTACTATTCCTTGAATTAAACTTGATCTATGCTAAAATCGAATTAAGAAAATATACATACAGATCGCTTGATCGTTATACAATGTAAACTACTGGTGTCAATTTAATTAGAAAGTCCCTCTGATAAAGAATCTAGTTAAAAATTCAAATCTGAGTTTCGGTCAAATCGACCCGTACAGTGTACGAAGGATAATGCATAAATGTTCATTCTCATCGCGTGAAAAGCAATGAATAGTACTAGAAATTATGAATTGAGAATCTCTAGAGCGAAAATGAACTAATGCAAAAATCTAAAATTCTTGAAGTTGAAGCAAAATTATGCATCCTGCAAAATTGCCACACAAAATTTTCCCCCAACAAAATAAACGTTTACAAAGTTTTATAAGTACTCCCACTTAAGTAAACGAAATCCGTCACCTCAAAGACGTGAGAGGAAGCCTGTTTATTAGCCAAGTTGAAATCCGGGGTACCAGAGATCTTTAATGCCTTTGGAAACTCGAGTTCCCTTTTACAAATTTCGCAACATCTGTCCAGAACTTCGGGCAATACGAGGAGATTGCTATTTCCCATTGAAAATGAAATTCCATGAGAACCACTGAACTTCGCGAGATTTTAAATCTTTCCGTCGATATTACACAGGACGAAAGAAAAGCTTGTCTTCCGGATTTTATTCGATATTAGCGTCTTTCTCGTTGAAACCGCAGATAGAATTGTATCTCGACGTCTGATACGGCTCAGGTAACCAGGACAACGGAATAATTCGATTTTTCAAAATCCACGGACACTGAAAGATCTTCAATAATCTTGGCAAGTTGTTACAAGTAACTTTCATTAAATACATTAAACAACTACGAAGTAGTAATTAAATAATAATACAGCCATTTAAATGAAACAGTCATTGCTATAAGTAACATCAGTGTTAACAAAGTGTCTTTACCTCACGTGACCTCAAATTAAGAAATCGAAAATTGTTTGTGACTAAACCAATAATCAACCTACACGTGTAAAGTCTGATAAGTTAGATTATTTACCTCAAACAACATGTCACGAGTTTTCTTATTCCTACTTTTTCCAGCGAAATTATGTCAGCTACTATAAAAACGTGTACTTGGTCCACCGTCGGGTAATTTACTACTTGTTTACTGAATTCTTTGTTTGTTCACAATTACTGAAACGTGGGTTGTAGTTCGGAACTTATTGAGACAATTGGTCTGTTTGAAGAATTATACACTACCGTCCAGAAGTTTAAACATAAATTTTTTTTTGTTCCTTTAAGTTAGGTTTGTCACGTATACAGGGTGTCCAAAAATAAGTGTAAATCCTTGAAAGGGGTAATTCCTGGGGTTCCACTCCTTTCAAGGACTTACATACAACTATTTTGGGACACCCTATATACACACATACGTCTTTATAGTATATGTATAATTCAAACTTTTAAACGGTAGTATATATCTCACACAAATTACATGTTTTGGCTCATTTTTATGGCTGCACATTAGCATAACTATATCTATCAAGCTTCAATATCCCCTAACCAATACCTATCTGAGATTTTCACTGATTTCGAAATCACTCCTTACGTCTATCTCAGACTTAACGAGTCTCCTTATACATATGAATGACAGTGTATATCCAACCCAGGAGAACACAATTTTCTGTATAATACAATGTTGATCTCCCACATTTTCTTCCTTCTATAAGGATGAACGAAATATTTGTCGGAAGGGTCGCGTCTATAACACACGAACATCGTGTCCCAAGAGAACAAAGGTAGAGGGATCCAGGTGGTTCCCTCGATCAGAAAGAGTATAACAACGCGCCAAGTTGTTATCATCAACACCGAAGTCGGATGTCGCCTCTTCGGTGATTTATAGCCACTTGATTTTTATATTTCTTACGAGGGTCGTTCCATCCCCTGGCCCAAACCCGATATCCACATTCGTTCTATGATTATCAGCTGTTCAGCAGAAAAAGCAGAAGAAATATCGTTTCCTTTCGCGAAGATTTATCGCGGGAAAGGAAGAAGTGACTCTCGAGCAACAATGGTGTAAAAGTTGGCGTTCATAAAAATGTCGGATACTTTCGGAAGATGGATTCTGCATGCAAACTAGCATGAAAATAAGACAAAAATGACGAAATGATGTCCGAATTATTCTACTCGAGGGACGCTTTTTTCAATTGTTTCACGGGGTGGTTTCGTTCGTTTCATTTGATTTCATTCATTAGTTTCACTAGGTCATCGATCGACTCCGTGTATTAACTGAGATCTGGCTGTTCGAATAGTATTACCCGTCGTGTCAGACATTTTTGACGTATATTTTGCTTATCTTTCAACAATTAATAACTCGGAAACGACGCCCCGAAAACAATTTCGTCATTCTCGATTTCCGTGTTCCTTTGGCATTTAGAATCCACCTCGTGGAAGCGTCCCATATGTATTAAAATCTTGTATAATGATCCACGCAACGAAAGGATGCTAGATTCAGAAAAGAAAGATAACCGTTCTCAATGCATTCTATGTATAATGTTCAATTTTCTCTTTGGCTCGCCGTTACGCGTCCAACGTTGAAAGGATTTAATATTCATTCGAAAATAATTCTCACGCCTAACAGGCGGAATTATACGGGGAAAAAAACATCAGCCTGAAATAATAAAAAAACTCGTCGTGACTGAAATGCAAAAAGAGGGCGAATATGCGCTTCAAATGATAGAAAAAAATTCTTTCTTACTGGTGTGTCATTTGATCTATATTTAAATTTATAATAGTAAGTCCAGAATATTAAAGGATACAGATTTAGTAGAATCTAACACCGAAGATACTAATATTTACACTGTATGGTACTAAGTTTCAGGAATTTCAGTTATTTATTCACTTTATTTTAATTATAATTGACAGTTCAGTTTAGATAGGAAATGAACCGTATCGAGAATCCCGTCATATCAAATTTTTGACATACGTACGTCAGTTGGATTAATTTCGAAATTCATTTTATAATAGTACAAAACGTATCAGGAATTGCGATACAGTTGAAAAGAATATACTGTTACATATACTACAATAATAAGTTCAAAACATTGATTCGAATTTATTTTATGTAAAATTTCATTCTGGAAAAAAATTGACTTCTAAAATTGGTCGGAAACGCGGTGGATTTTATTGAATTCTAAATTCTTTCTATAAAAACGCAAGATGTATCAGAAATTACGGTATAATTGAGAGGAATGTACCTTCATATATAAAAATAAATTGAAAATATCGATTGTGAAACTACATTTTCGAAAAAAAACTTCATTTTTATAGTTCGTGGATCACGCACTGGAATTTGATTGCGAGCTGTCTGACCTGTCTGTTCGGCACTCGCTGTTTCTACTTCTCATGCATTCGTTCTATATGTATACATATAACCATTAACAGTGCAATATCCATTTTGAGATTGCACAGTGAATTGAGATTGTTCAGTATAAACTATTGGTTCAAAATTACGAAGATTGACAGGAAAAAAAGTGAAATCGTACTATGGCCAATGTTAGCAGTAAGTAGAAACATAAAGCACTAGTCAGACGTGGAGAACAAGAATTTACTGAACTTATGCGGTGAGTACTGAGTTATTCGTCAATTTGTGAAGTTTCTATTGCTCCGTCCTTAATTACCTCGAAATGATTGATACTTTGCAAATGAACAAGACAAAAAATCTTATTGAACAACACGTGTACCTGACGAATATTTAAATTTCTAATTTCTTATACACGAAACTCATATCTTTTGGCATTAGTTTACATTTTAATTATTTCTTAACAAGAAAATCACGATGTATGTTGATTACATTACGTAAATAAATCGACATCTGTACCATAAAAGATATAGTAAACCTAATATAGTTAATAATAATAAGTAGTATAATATTACAGGTAGTAATAACTCGTGTGTCAGTTGTTAAATGGTTTTCGTTTTGTAGATCTACTTAGATCAAAAAAACTCAATTCCTCATATTTATCAGGACGGTACAAATCTTAGTAATGGGGTCAGCGTGGTGAAACCGTGCAGTGTGAAGCTTGGGTTCAAGTATCGGAAAATGCTGGATTTGCCTCTCCGGAGCGTTTAAGTCTATCCGACTGAGCAGTTGTGGACACTTAATTTGTCCATTCAATGATTTATAGAGGTAGATCGAATCAGATATTTACATTCCATCTTCCAGGGTATTAAATCCCAGTACAGTAAATCATCGATGAGTTTGTGAAGGCTCCTCGACGCTGACAAGGAAAGGTCCCCAGATGTAACGATGACTTTTTAATGATGTTTAACACAGTGATCGAGTTTGGAATTTCGAAGCCAATGATATTTGTTTTAGCCATATATGACGACTAATTTATGAAATATTTAATGTTCAACGCCGAGGAGCCTTCGAACACGTATCGAGGATTTACTGTATATTCATAATGATTTGATGATTACTTTCAATCTTAAACATTGCAACAAGAATTACCTCCCTTTCGATTACATCACAATTTCTGATAATGACAGTATATCCTATTACTTCAAGTATTTCTGGAACACTTTGAGGACATCGTGTAATTATCATATAAATATTACAATTGCATATGATCTCATAAAAGAAGAGTCCTAAGTTTCAAAAAAAGAATAGACATCTTGTAAAGATTTTTTGAAAAATCTTGTAGTTATTCCATTTTTAATACTGCAATTACAATACGTTAAAAATAGACAATATTGGTCCTCAAAATTTCAAGGTATGAAAAAAATCGAAAGAACCTAAGAAGAAATTTCTAGTCAACTGTTTTTTTTGTATCGTGCCGTTTATTCAATACGAATATCGTTGATCACGATTAGGATTATTTACACAGCACGCTCGATAAGCGATATTGATTCACGTGAGAATTGTCCTTTTGCGTGGTTTGTTATCAGAATACTGTGCCTCTGAGTTGGATAACCTCCCAATAGTCGGTACCATTAGTCGAACGTATTACCGTGTCCTGTAACAACGGAATGATCGAGCGAGATGAAATGGCAATGAACGGATTTCGAGAAAAACTCGCGAATTCTCTTCATCATACTTTGCTTCGTGGAGTATCGTTATGTTGCCAGTTTCGCGAAAACGGGGAAAAAAAGCATTGTGACAATTCCCGGTGAAATTTCGAATAAACTGGACCCAGAGAAAATTTTTAATTATTTGGTATAAGGATAAGATAATGCAGACTAGGCTTTAACGCTAGAATTGCTAAAGAAGTCAAAATGACTGTTTAGTATTTTCTTGTAAGATGATTAAAATGTTAAAACTATGCATGTTGTTTTACGATCTCTATTGCAATATGTAAGTGAAAAATTGAATTATTTTATAAATTTATAAATTCCTAAAGTTTGTTATATCGATCCGTTAGAAATAAATATCTGTTCATCATTGATAATTCTAGTGTTAAAGATACTTGCACAGTTAGACCTTTTGTAGTAAATAATTTAAACACAACAGAACTGATATAGAACTGGATTCAAGTAAATTATTTTTCTGGACAACACAATGATTTCCTAATTGCGGTTGATGATCAACTATTCGAATATCGAAAATTTCATATTCAACCTAATACAATCGTCATTTTATTACCAGCCTACTCGACCTGTTAATACAAAACAGAACATCTTCCTCTTTAAGTGAAGATCTACAAATCAATAGGAACACTTACTTGTATCAATCCGTATCGAACTCAAGGGGCAGCCATCGGTCTCGACAAACCAGAAACACCAACGAACTGAGTCTTTCCGTCCAGCTGTCAACGTCCAGGCGAACCAAAAGGGTGAACGACTTCCGATCGACCGGGGTTCCCGATCCGTTATCAGACTTTAAAAAAAAAAAAATCTTCTACGATCTCACTAACATTACATAATAGTCCACAAAACAACGAGAGAATCTAGGTTCCGTTTGCTACCAAAAGTTTCAATCGCTCGAATTTGTCTGCTGTATTACAGCCGAAAATGCAAAGTATTTTCCTTTCGTTTCGGGGGAGATAATTGATCGATTCACGAAGCTTACGAGCGAACTTCCGTTTTCGGTCGCGGGGGATAAGATTGATCCTGCTCCGTACACGGCGCGCTCACAACTGAACACGCTCGGTCGCGAGTCGCGACCGTTTGGACGACCGCGCGGGGTCGCGTGGAGAAGGGCGAAAGCGACAAACACGAGGCGAGAGGTCGCGCGAAAGGAAACCGCCCGCGCCCCTGGCCGAAGGAGAAGGACGATTGAAGGGTGTTCGACGAAAACTCGGGACTCGAAGCTGTTGCAGTGTGACCATCATTAGTACTTCCGTACTAGACCTAGTACTCTTCACAGATTTTTGGCGTCGTAGTACGTTCACCAACCAATACTTTCTTCCTTGATTGGTCATGAACATATCTGGAGCCCAGAATGTATTGAGTCAGACTGTTCACACTTTAGAGGACAGCCAATCAAAGGTGCGAAAACCTTGTAACTTTGGAACCGTTCGATAAGAATTGAGCGAAAAACAATCGCCTCCTTCGAACTATGAAATGGATTTCAGACAAGTCTCTATATGTAAAAATGGTGAACTGCATTAATTTCTCTATGCGATGGACTTTACACTGTTTTGAAAATATGAACTTAATATCATTTTTAAATTAGTATATACCTATATTAAAAAAATAGACGACTTAGAATGAAATAATTTTTACTCGATTTTTTTTCCGATGAATACAATCGGAATCAATTTTTATTTTTCCTTGACGTAAAAAATCATAAATGTTCTTGAAATATGTATAAATATACCCTGAAACGTTGACCGCAAACAGAGTTACAGCTTCTTTGCAAACAAAATCCCAATCATCTTAAATTCATGCTTACAATTGTGAATTTGCATAAACATCCACAGTCTACTTATCGCACAAATCTTATTACGTATTACACAACTAGTTGTTTTGCATTTTTATAGATTAGAAATCACAGAAATAAACCAGCATCTGTTTAAGTAACTATTGAATAAAAATAAAATATTATTAAAACGTTCATGGGGGAACTCAGACCCCACAATAATATACGAAAAGTATTAAAAATTGATTTTCTCGCTAAACCTGCTTTCTGTCGTTCTTTGTTTTTTCCTGTGATACTTCGATCGAGCGTTGGTCGGACCCCGTATCCGGTCGACATTTAACCTTTATCAACGAATGCTTATCTGGTGGCCATTTTATCGTTGCCGTTTAATCCGCGTGAGATAACCGTGCCGGTGGTTTTTATTAAATATAAAAATCAGGGGATTAACACTTATTTTTGCTGAATTTAATTATTATCGTTGAAAGAGCAAAAAGCTCGCGCTGTTTTAGTGATGTAATGGAACCGCGGTTGTATAAATCTAGGCTATTTGGATGGTTGCACATCGCAAACGACCTCCATTCAGAGAAGAATTATTTGTTACAATATATACAGAGTTTACAACGTTTCCTTACTGAAATCTCAGAGACGATATTCACGCAATCTTCGTTGTTCGTTAAAGCTTCTTAAGACTGCACCCATACAAAACTGAATCGAGTGAATCAAAACTGGTTGAGATCACACATTCAGAAGCACAGAAATACATGAACGAATAAGAGTGGAGGCAATATCAGGAAGCGTGATGGTACGTACATATATTGAAACGATGAACAAGCATCAGTAAAGCAGATCACGTCCACCAGTCACACTGATCAGTATTGTAGAATGTGTATCGTGCACAATTTTAAACAGAAATTTGCTACAGCAATACCAGCAAAATAATGTCTCGCTTCTTCTCATATATGTATCGTGAATAATATTGATGTTTATTAAAATCAGATTGAAATATTCATCATGGATCAAAATCGTTATTGTAAAATTCAAGACAAATCGAAGTCTTCTTAGACCTAAATATTTCAAATTGAAGTCTCCTTATAGTATATTGAAGAGAATTATTTGTTAATTTCTAAAAGTACTCAATCCAACTTTCTGTTGCCGTCCAATATTAATCTTCGACTGCAAGAAACTGTATACCTGAACTTCCAGGAATTTTCTAAAACTACACTCTCCCGCCACTGTTTGTTTTGATGTTATCCTAGACCCTGAATCATTTCCTCGAAACTGTTTCCGTTTCATTTCTATCCTTTCATTCCTATCCTTCTACCTACGTTCCCGAGGATGCACGTATAGTATACGTCGTATACGCTACTCGTGCCTTGGATTATTCGGCTGGAGGACTGGAATAAAACATTTAGTTGCATCTCCAGCGGATTAACTGAAGAGCT
This sequence comes from Dufourea novaeangliae, assembly GCF_001272555.1. Lineage (NCBI taxonomy): Eukaryota > Metazoa > Arthropoda > Insecta > Hymenoptera > Halictidae > Dufourea > Dufourea novaeangliae. The sequence continues at coordinate 3,985,085 of NW_015373942.1, read as the reverse complement.
ACCCACTTTCGCAACAGGATAACCGGAGGGATGATAAAGTAATGTTACGAATATTCTAATTATATTATCTACGTATCTTAAAATCGTTCTCAAGGCGAACTGCATGAAAATGTTAATGAAATAATGTTACCTAGAAATTCTTGGTATATACTAGAACTACCACCGATACACGCAACATTACCGAGGGAGCTCGGCCAGCAGACTCGCTCTCTGATTGGTCGGGGTTTTTCGTTAATATCTCGTTAACAAAGCTTCGGATAACATTTTTGCTAAGGAAAAACTTGTTTCAAATCACCTCACGAGTGTCCTATACTACTCTATACTACTCTCCTATAATACTACTCTGTGGTATGGAGAAGATAATTGTGGACCTTAGTACAGGATGATTAACTAAGAGTTCGTGATACATAAATTATTTAGGACAGAGCAGTGCGGTCGTAGTTATTCATAGAATGAATCAGAGTAAATAGGTTGGTCATCTAACAGTATGGCATTCCAATTAAAACACTTAAATTAACCTTGAAATTTCCTCCACCACTGTATGTAATACACTATATTATATCCTCCTTTGTACCATACAACTTTTTTTGGAAATAATTTTGTTCGTATCTTCACTCGTTTACGAAATATTTCACCGTTCTCAGTTTACTCAGACACACTGTATATTGGACAAAATATGCATCCCCGCTCCGTATCTAAAGTATGTTATTTGATACAAGTTCCGTGTTCTGTGAAACTTCTATGGTATCACATGTATGCGTGTAACCATTAGCTATTGAATTGTAAGATTTCTCAAGAAAATATCAGATGTATACAATAGTAATGGCCGTCACATTTAAGTTGATATTGTGGTTTAATGTTATTTTATCATCACGGATAATTTAAGTATCTCTAGAAGAGCAGCCAAAAATTACAGAATACAAAAGTAACTATTTTGAGTGAGAGATATTGAATAAATTTAAATGAAATTTAACGCGATTTTTATTGTATTTTTAACTTCACAAAGATATTAACACTAGAACTACCACACCAGTCAAAATGTTACATTGATGTTTACATTATGTCAAAATGTTTCATGTTATATTTTTTTTAAGGTGTAATATAATGAAAAAAAAAAATTAATTAAAATTTAAAGGTGTAATATAATGAATTTTATTTTTTTTTTATTTATTCAGAATCAAAATAATTTTGTATCATGGCTACTTATACCAATACCAGTCATTTTGACTGGTACTTCTTAAAGTGGAAAAGTATCCTATAATCTGTTTACCGAACCCGAAATCGTTTATTAGATATTTAGATAGATTTATCGATGTTTTGTTATGAAAATTTATCGCACACCATGTCTTATCTGCCGCCACAACATAAATATAACAAACAACCGCGACATAACATAACAGAGTCATCGGTGTCGTTTCACGCAGTCATTCTTTCATATATCCATTATACCATAGTCGTTGGAATAGGACTTAATTCTTTAATTATTATAATTATATTATTATAGTTGTCATTATATGTATAGTAATTCATGTTGTTTTTAAAGCGTGGTTGAGAAACATCAGATTTTTTTTAGAAACACATCTTCATTGTCTACTGTGTAGTACATTATGCACCTAACCTCTTTTAATTTCTCATTTTATGATAATAACCATTTCGGCTACAGCTTACTTATTAAAGTAAATCGGATTGTGTGGGTAGTAGGGTTCACAGCTTGCAAAGAGAGGAGAAAAGCGGCGACGCCGACAATCGTGTTTGTAGGGGAAAGCATTATATGGGACGAAGGAACCTTGTGCATATCCAACTTGAAAGCATAGAGAAACTGTTACACTTTTTTATCCTTGGGATAAAGTTTCCCAAGGAAGCTTTCTCTATTTTATACACGGTCTTTCTTCATCGCGGAAACCTCGAGAGAAAAGAAGTTTAATATCTGGAATTTCTGGTTTGTTTCACTTAATTAATTCTCTTATGAGCGTCGATGCTTTGTTCTTAAAATTCTTCCTGAAATTTCACATATAGACTATGCAGACACATCGAACTCATTGAAAAAGTACAAATTTTCTTAGTTCAACAAATAAACATCTTATAAACATAGAACTTTAACCTTTTCAGATATATGTACTAACTTGTGTTATAATAACTTTTTTTCAACAGAAAAAACATTGAACAATAAATTCCATGTGTAATTTTCCCTTGAAATTATACCCTGTAAAAACTGTACTTAATACACGTGAATGAAAATTATCAAACTGCCAATGTTGCGTGAATATTTTTGCAAATACAATGAACCTAGAACCTATGAAAGGTTGCACGTTTCCTACTATATAATTACTTTTTTAACTATTATATAAATGTCCAGTTCTTTTTAGTTATTTCAATATTCTTAATCGAAATGTAATTTTAATCGTGGAATTATGCATAGTATTTCGATTAATTATAATAATACACATTACCGATCTATACAATTTGTCACTATGATTAAGTAACACTTGGAATATTCACAATAATTTATTTGAAATGTTAAATTATTAGGAAAACGAAATCCTTGTGTTTTGTTAATAATATCAATGTTACATTATCTCAACTAATAAATAGGTCATTCGAAAATTGGATAATATTATTCAATATGTTATATGCAGCCATAAACATAAACGACATATAAATGGAGAACGAAAACGGATCTACCACTCGTATGTACGATATCCTCGTGAAACTGAATTACGTGATCATTACAACAAGAAAATGAACCACGTTTGCAGCGAATAATGATGTTACTTAACGTGCCCTCAGCTCACAGTCCGATATCAGTGCTACGTGTAGCTACGTATACCATCTGTATATCAACTCATAACAAAGGACATAATTTATCAATGCACAGAAGAGATCGATAGTCTCGTTGATTGACACGTGGAATCGATAATAACTTGACGAGACTCGTAAAACTGAGCAATCTTATAGTTACAAATCAATATGTTTTTTTTTTACCTTTCTAACGTTCTGAAACAAAATTTCGTGCTAAATACAACCCATTGATAAAAAGAGCATACTTTCAAAACTCGTGATTTAAAAAGAGAGAGCATCTCCTTCTTTGGAATCGCGGTCGTTTCGACACTTATGAGAAGAATTTACAAATTGTATCTTGAGTTTTTTGATGAATTTTTTGAAAGTAGTAAGAAGCACCTCACCCTCGTTTTCGAGAAACTATTTGTTACAATTGCAAAAATTCTAATCGATACGTGTCAACCTTGCAACTTAGTTAAATAGATAGCCACAGTGTGACACCTTAGCCATACACAAAGCGAGTATTCCAGGTTGCAAACATTTGTTAGTGTCTCTTACTCGCTCGAATTCTAATTCACAAGAGCCATGTGAGCTGCGTCGATGCAACAATGTGTCGAATTACGTTGCTATCGGGTGGGTAACTAACATTCCGGCTTTCATGCTAAAGAGTTGCATAGAAAATCTCGGTGTGCCATAGATGTTATTTTCGAAACGGAGATTAACTTTACACGGTATAAACGGTAGGGTTGCCGTGTCAACAATGTATTATTAAATTCTGGGAAAACCCTTGTTGAGCATATCCTCTAACCGTCAAATTGCTTGAACGAAATTAACATAGACAAAGAATCAATAATGCAGAAAACGACGGAAAGATAAATAAAATATTAATATGTTAGATTTTTAAATCAACATTAATTTACCGTTAATAAGAAAAGTTAAATGTTTCAGTATTATCATTGAATGTGTGTAATGTGGATTCCTGTCACGTAAAATGTTAATTAGGTGGATTTTTAAATCAACATTAATTTACCGTTAATAAGAAAAGTTAAATGTTTCAGTATTATCATTGAATTGTGTGTAATGTGGATTCCTGTCACGTAAAATGTTAATTAGGTGGGGGATGCCACAGGGGTTGATTTTTACAGCAAATCGTGTAACGGGACAATTTCGAGTTATCCACCGAGAATTATAAGGGTGTATGTCGTACACCAACTGCATCATAGATGGTGTTCGATTCGAGCTGCAAATTTTCATCTGGGACTCGTGACTGCTGTAACAAACACCACGTGTACTCGGCACACGGCAGCACACGGTGCATTCTGATTGATTCTGATGTAGTGTTAGGACGAAGTTAAGGTCAAGGGTAAAGACGGTGAGTGAGCATAAACACTACAAACGTTATTTTTTGATGATACGCAAAACACGTACGGTTAAGTTTGTTAGTAGTTCTGACGATAATTCTAACCCATTGCATTGGGCAGACACAAGTTGTGACTCACAACATTAAATCTGAAGTGAAAAGGACAACAATCGATCTTCAACAATTAAGGAAATAAAGACAATTATAAGAAACAATTGGATAGAATGAAAAATTAATTGAATAAAATAGTAAATCGTGTAAAATATCGAATATATAAATATTATTAATTTTAATTTTGGTATTAATGTTTTTTTGAAGCACAGTATCCTTGAAATTGTTTTAGTTTTAAAAATGTCCGAATCTAAAAATGTTGAATGGTGGGAAACTGTTTACCGGAATCAAAATCGCTGCAAACTATGCGGTGTTATACACACAACAAACCACACGTGTCTATGCGACAGATACCGGAGAAGTCACAGCAAAAAGAGAAATTCTGACTCGTTGAATAATCGCAGACAATCCGTTCCGCAAACGACAATGCATTCAAAATCGTGTGAAACTCGATCGATCGGAACGCAAACAGAAACGACCACAATTTTGAAGACATCTGTAACTACGCAGACCGCCGAGAATAATGAAAACGAAACTACGCCAAAAACTACAACAACCAAGCATTTAGTCCAAAGTATATCAGAAAATATCGCTCGTAGTAGATTGTTGTTGTTTCACATCAGTTCTCTTTGTCGTGATGTAAACGTTGGATGTATATTAGATTTTTAGAGACTAAAAAAATGTTACGGTAATTTTTCATTTTAACGTTGTATTTCATAAAATTGTAGTAATCAGAACGGTGAAAATCGTTTTTTATTTTTTTGTATTTCTATTTGTGTTTTACGAAAATTACTAGTTGAATACTACTTCTCTATACATCATTAGAATTTCATCTAAAAAATTCGATAGCTTTACAAGAAATCAATATAGAAAGCAATGTACATATTTATTTTTTATCGATGTGTTTTTTAATTAATACATTACTTTATGTTTGAGTTTAAATAGAGACAACGATGTGAAATATATATCTGAAATTTAATTAGTTTTAATTTAACAAAACTTTTGTTAATATAGTAGACGCTCGATAATTGATTATCTCGGGCCTGTAGGGGGCAAAATTTTCAGGAACGGATCAATTAACGAGCGTCAATTACCCGCGCGCTTTCTCCACCAGTCGCCCGTTCATATGCGCGACGTAGCAATATATAGGGTGTAAAAATATTATTTTCATGTAAATGGATTCTTCTGCGTAACAAAATATTAAGGTATTAGGTGAAAAAGATTAATAATTCGTGAGATATTTTACGTATAATATCTGAAATATATTATGAATTCTTAATTCATTCTCGATTTATAACAAAATTATTTCTGGTATGTCAAGGTCCCTCTATATCATGTAACTTTTGTGAATAATGAAATCAGTAATATGAATAAAATTGTGATGTCCAAAATGATTAATAACTAAATTTCTTCAAGTATCTTATTTATGTATAAAAGTACAGAAAAAAACGGGTTACTGGCTGCAACAAAATACTTTACAAAGTATCCTCTATCTGATCTGTTGAATCCAGGATGTTTGGTATCGAGTCTTGTGGGTCTAGAATGATCTGTAAAATGTCTATCTTGTATAAATCCTACTATTTTGCTTGTCTGACTATAATCACTATATTCAACTTATCTCCACATTACGACCCTAAACTATTTGTTTAGACACAATTAGCAATAGGGGCTACACACTTGTACTGTTTGTTTAACGATGGCTGACCTATTACACTTGTCTCTCCAGTGTTAACCTACTCAACTTACCTGACAATTAGCTGTTTATAATATTCTTAACCGGTGAGTTAAACCCTAAAACACAGTGGTACTTTTTCAAGTTGACTTTCAGTTTGTATTAATTTCTTTACAGCTTCAATATTTATAAATTAAATATATGTATTATTATGTTACAGTAGAATTCCATTTTTAAGGCGTTCTCGACATCTCCCAGCTATCTACAACGTTGCGACTTTAACAAACGAATTGTCGATCCGCAAAGTATGTTTTATTTTAAGAAACACTTCAAGTAACAAAGTTATATGTTCATTTGAATAATTTACGATTCAGTCGAAACATCGTCTCCGTGAAACTTAGATGTATACATCACACAAGATGTTTTCGCTATCGCATTATTACTTTTGGTGTGGTAGCGAAAGCCTTATAGGGAAGTGAAGTATTTTTTAATACCACAAAACGGTGCCAACGATACTGTTAAAAATACGTTTGCTTCTTTTTCGAACGGCAGTGACTGTTCTTGTTCTTGACACGAATCTTTGGCATGAAATCGCCACACGTCGGGAAATTCTTTGGAACCTTCGGTAAATCCTTGTCCTTTCCTACCTTGAAGATCATATTCATACCAACCAGCTGATGGTAAGCCACGTGACAGTGGAATAGCCAGTAACCTTGATCATACGAAAAGATTAATTTCTCGTGACAAACACAATAATGAAAAATGACTTAGTATACAGGGTGAACCACAAAACAAAAATGATCAACTTTGATTATTCTACTGCTTGCTGTTAGATCGAAAATTTTGTTGGCTAATATAACACGATTCAAGGAGAGCTTTAAGATGATTGTACCAAATTTTTTGTCGACCTTTTTTTCCACAGTTTTCAAGGTCACCATCAGTTTTTTGTAGATAAATTTTTTCGCGCCCCTCCTTTAGTATGATAGATACTGAGACGAATTCGGCAAGCATCATAACAAATAATTTTTTGTCTTCTAAACCAAAAAAACAAAAATCCTAAGGTGAACCTTAACCTCTTGCCTTACGATTTTCTTGACGTCCACAATCTTCAAAATCACTTTAGTGTTACTAGTTTCCCAGAAACAGAAGGAAATCTGTACTATTTGCAACTGTACATTTTCTCTGAAATGCTAAATATTAATGCCAGCAGAATAGTATTTCAAGGGGTTAATTAAAACGATGTTCACAATGGTGTCCATCGGCTGCAATACACTCGCGTAAACGGTTAAGAAACGACTGTTTACTTCTATTTATGGCGTCTGCACTGATGATTATTCATGCAAAACAAATTGCGATCTAACAGCTAGCAGTAGAATAATCTAAACTAATCACGTTTCATGGTTCACCCTGTATAATGTCTGCCATATAGCGAATACAAGTAGTTCAACCGTACCTGGATTACTCGCACGGAATCTAAATATCACGTATCCATTATTCGGCACTTGAACAGTATCCTTGCCAACAGGAGAATCAAAGTTTCTCTTTATCTGGTTGTTCCTGTCCATTTCTTTCAGAGCATCAACGGTCATTAAACCAGTCGCGTTTATGAGCGGACCAAAAGGTTGCCCCATGCTTATCACGTTGAACGAATATCCATGCAAATGAAATGGATGATCTACGTTCGGTACCCGAACTGCAATTAAAATAATCGTGATTACTTGTGTATTGTTCATTCTTTTAATACGAAATAGAAGAGATACGTTTAACGGTAAAATTCTGAAATTCTCCATTTCTGACATAACAAATACCCTGTGCCTAAAAAATAACTGTTTACAAACATTTTTATGCCCAAATAGTGTTTAGGACCTAATAGTTCGTTAAAAAAAGGGATAATACATTGGACACCAACTATGGATATTTTATTGCACTAGGTAATATAGACCATTGTTTTCGTTAGAAATGAATATCACATTTTTCAGACATAATGGAATATACCTGTAGATACTCCCGTAATACTTACACTCGTCGACAAGTAAAACTTCGACAACGGCGTTTAACGGAATCTTAACCAAATGCGTACACATGCAAAATGACGCGTTACAATTTTGTGGTAAATTCTCGGCGTCGCAGAATTGATCTTTAGGCAGATCCTTCAGCTGCGAAATCGGTGGCACGGGCGGAAATTCGAAACTTATATTCCCAATCGTGTCAACAACCGACAGGTCCGAGGTGGGAACTGTTTCGCGAGTTAGAAAGAATATTAAACAACATATGTAGTCTGCAAATATCATGATATTCTGAACGATTCGAGTATCCGAATCGGGGCATCGTCTTACCTAAAAACGTTTTGTACGTGTTAGGCTTGAAAATATCTTCCTGCGCGTACAGGACAAAACCTATCGACATAAACAGTTTCATATCTGGTTTGGATTTTAAAATATCCTTATGCACTTCTCTCGCGTTCCTCAAGTCACTGATGCATACTGCATCTGGACGCTGTACAGTGCAATTTGCAATCACTGGATTGAGAACCTAGGAGTTTAAGGAAAAAACTTGTCATGACATAAATCACAGTTTCAGCTATCCAATTAATTACTTACAACACTTCGGGGGAGTGCAATATCGTACTGTGGCTTTGGCGTTGTTGGTGTAGACGACGTATTTGTGTATTGCAATATTGCCAATTGTTGCATTTTCTCAGTTGCACACTCCAACATCCCCCTGAGCTGTATCCAATAGGCACCAGGCTTTTGATTGGTATTTACGACGAAGTCGTATCGTTCTCCTATACAATTTTGTACTACATGTTTATTCTGGATAACATTGGAGAATCGTAAGAATTGTTCAGAAATTATTGCATATACACTGCCGTTCGTAAGTTTTGAGATACTTGGTCCGTTTGAAGGAAATGTGATACTTCATAAAATTTATATATTTTAAGCTACTTTTAGTTTTTTATAGTAGCACAAGTGTTGTCCATCGAGCTTTAACCCGCTAACTGCATTTGTCTACTACAGTAGACGCCTAATACTTCTTGTCGATCGGAAAAATGGTGCCACTGTGACTGCTAGATTGTTATGTATCGTTAAAAAAAAATGTTTTTAATAGTCTTAAAAATGAGTATTGGTCTCAGGTTCTTGAGTATGTGAAAAAAATTTGTTGTACAAGATACCAAAAAGATGCAGTGAGCGGGTTAACGTCACTTAAACTAGAGTTGCGCAACTGATTGCTCACGAGCAGCAGCGGCTCGAACTTCCCCTCCTTGTTTATCCCCCACTATGGACCTCAGATTGACTCGCTCGAGTGTGCCCACCAATAGTCTTTCCGCCATTACTTGATCGAGTCAATCTGAAGACCATAGTGGGGGAACCCAGGACGGGAAATTCGAGCCGCTGCTACTCGTAAGCAATCAGTTACGCAGCTCTGCCTTAGACAATAATTATTTCATTTATTCAACAATTTTTTAATGCTCATTACGTTTACTTTGTACTCGTCAATTGTCTAAATACTTGTGAACGGAAGTGTGAGTCGTACCGGAAAACGAAATGATTGATTCTACTACGACAGGTTTGATCGGCTGGCCGTCCGTTGCGATAACAGTGAGATTGTGACCCTCGATTGAAAACTCTCCGGCGCAGGTGGTGCTGAAAGTGTTCACTAAACGGAACCGATAGCGTTGTTTAGCGTCCACGGTGATCACCTCCAATGGTGTATCCGTCGTAGTGCCATTAGAATCCTATTTAAATCAGTTGCAATCAATTTTTCTTGGGTGCTTCGTTATCTATTTATCCTTCAACAACATGATTACTAACTATCTACATAAGGTATTTCCTAATATGTTGGGCTAACTTCAAAATAGTGCACATTAAATATGTCACCTATTTGACCTTGTTCCCAAGTTATAGCCATTTTTGTACTCCAATAATTCTGCTCTATGAGTCAGTACAGTTCATCCTCTTGGTAAAAGCATTTCATAATTCATTAATCTGTTGTATATTATAAATAGTAATGGATATGAATTCACAGCAAAAAATGGCAGATTATTAATGCCTTTAATTTTGGGAACTTCGTTTATCAAGCGAACCCTGCCGTACCAAATGAATCATCAAACATTTCACCTAAATCCAGTGGCGACGATTCTTTATCGCAAGGTCAAATAGGGCACACGTTTATATGAACACTTTTCATTGTTTTCATGTCCACCACTGAAATGGATACCATGTGTTAGAAAATACCCTATATTAGCCTGTGACAATTTTTATCAAGCTTTGCGTTTTATATTCATATTCGAGCGGCAACGAAAATAATCACGAATTGCAACAGGCAGTAATAATTCATTTTACCAATCGCAATTATTTCATGGAGACAATTATCACGTGTATAATAATGTTATTAAAAACTAATACTCACTGTGTACCTTCCCTTTCCATTGATCAAAAGTGAATCGGGACTCTGACCGATTACACCAGAAATTCGGCGACCAGGAAATCGAGATGAAGCCAGTTCAACCATCCAGTCGTTTATCACAATCAGGTGATTCGCTAGATCGAAATTATACAGGTGGGCGTTCGGTTCGTCCTTCGATGGCTCGCGTATGACAAGACTACCGAAAATGCCATCCGTCTTTTGCAGTCCTGTGTGCGCGTGCCAGAAATGCGTGCCGCCATTATTCCCGTAAAACTGATACCTGCGGGAAAAAAAAATGATTTTTAAACGTGATTTAAATCGCAACGCGTGATTATGTAATTGCTTACCTGAAGGTATTTTTAAAGACTATTGGACACTGCGTTAAGTTCGGAACACCGTCGTAATATTGCGATCCCTTTTGGTACACTCCATGCCAGTGGATCGTCATCGCGTCTTCTTTTACCATATTTAGAACATCGATCACAATGTAATCGCCCAGACAGACTTGTATACTTGGTCCCGGTATCATTCTGTTCACTGTTAACGCCATTCGTTCCACACCGTCACCAGGCACGCATTGACAATTGGCGCAGATAGTGTTGGTGATGTTGGGAGTGCAAAGATTACATGCCCTATGTGAACATTATTACTCACAATTGTGCCTTTTCGAATATTTACCGAAACTATGTAGAGTGGATTCACCAGTAAATGAACACCATATATAGAAACGAATAAATTAAGGTGTTAAAAGAAATAAATGATTAAATATTGATTTTTATTGAATTCCTTGTTTCATATTTAAGCAATTTTTGCACCACTGGTTAGAAATGTTCATTTACTTAATATTGGTCGTTCACTGGTGAAGTCTGTATTTGTTCCTTTTGAATTTAATTAATACAATTTTTCCAATTTTTCAAATTGAATACTATACCTTTTTCAAAGATATAGATTTTAAAAAATCTAGTTTTCATGCGCCAGATGTTCATTAATATTATTGAGATTTAAAATTCGATTTTAATAGTTACAAAATTTCTTTAATTAATAATACCCGAATGAAGAAATATTCGAAACTATGCAATAATCAAAAGCAAAATTCAAAAGTAGAAAATATATTAAGTTTTGTTCTTTAAGATCATAAATATGAAAAAGAGAAAACTACATATATATTTAATGTCGTGTCAGTTTTGTATCTTTCGTCGTTCAAAAATGTTTATCTGGATAAAATTTTTATTCGTAGACAATTGCTGTCATGATAATTCTTGATGGTTGTTAAGACTTGTTGCGTACGTAGACTGAAGAAGTTTATGTAAATACAGATTTCTATGAAGTAACTTATACAGAAACGAAGTCAAATAGAATCACATTTATCTTATCAAGAATTGCATCAGGTTCCAACTGATATGAAAATTCCATTACATTTTATTGAACTGTTCGATGCAGTGAGTTCCAAACAAATGTTAAAAAAATCATGTCATAAGAGTATAAAATTTGTCGCTTACTGGCCGTTAACAGGATAACGTTCGATCACAAATTTGTAATAACAGGTCCTCGGTTTCTGTCCGGCACGGCAGGTACGGGCACACTCGAGGGCAGTCGACAAACGCGAATTATCGAGTAATACGTCGTTAAGACAATTTGTCTTATTAATGAATGCCATACCACTGATCCCGGGTATATAACCAGCTCTGATCCCGCACTGCTTCCCTCCATTCTTAGCTAAAACTAAAATTAACAGAATACATTAAAAAACTTCAAAAATAATTTCCCGAAATTTGCTTGGATCAGAACTTTTTAAGAAAACTACTTGTTAAAGATATTTAATAACTTGATTTTGTTGTAAAAACAAAAAAACAGTCGCGTGTTGTTCGAAAATCACTAGTGCACCAGATCAGCCAAATATTCAACTTTTATCGCGACCACATGCTGTTTTTAATATTAAAAGAAACTGTCGGGTGATTTAAAAAAACCACACACACACACAGCTGTACACTTTTATCACCGTAACAACTGACGAACTATTCCAAAACAGCAAGAATGAATGAAAGAATAAAATGTTCTTTCATGGGAAGAAGATTTCGTACCGGAAAGAATGAAAACGGAGCAAAGTAATAGGTCCCGGTAGACCTGCATCGTGATGACACCCATGCACCAACCGGCATCTTAACGTTGTGCTTATATATAGTAGTTGCAATGTTTTCAGACTTTTACTTCCATGAACGAGCAAATATCGCCCACGTGCGTTATCGGTAACGTTAATCGCTCCTCCGATGCAAAATTTCATTTGCATCACCTACGGTTGCTATCATGCGTGCACAACAACAGCTACCGTGGTACGCTACGTCCTGTTTGCCCAGTTTTCGAATCTGTTGTTTTTTAGAGTAGAAATGTGTCATTACTTGGGAAATTCAGTCAATAGAGAAATTTTGTTGAACATTTAACTTAACTTTTTTGTACAATAATAATGACAATAATAGTGCCTTTATTATCTTCCTTGAACAAAGATCTTATGATTAGACTGCGAATTTTTATGCAGAATAAAATTTTATAAAGTAATTCTTGAATACAAGAACAAAAGTAGGAATTTCTATCTTCTCTTAAGTATGTTATTGAGTTAAGAATAAAATAAAAAAAGAATAAAGTCTATAAATGCATAGAATCAACAGTCTACTTATGATTTTCTGAAAGTTCTGATTGTTAGGCTCAGTGAATACATTTCCGAGCGTGCACTTCCGAGAATGCATTTCCGAAGTTTGAAATTTTCAGAAAAAAAAAAACAGGTGAACAAATATTATCACGGTTCCACGTATCCAGATTGCAGTGAAGCATACATTAAGCAGACGGTATATAAATTTATAGCATCGAAATAAATATTTGGACGTTAAACAAGCATCTTCTGAATAGATATAGGCGACAATAATGTTCAGAGTATTCTAATCATCTAGAATATATGTAACAATTTACATAGTATAGATAGTATCAAGTATATTTACTAATCATTTTTTCTATATTATTAACAAAGAAAATAGTCCGCTGTCTAGATACCCTAAGGTTAAGTACTGTTGCTCATGTTCCAATTGCAAAGTATCTATGTAAAATTTCCTAACGTTTTAATAATATTTTGATCCATATAGAATAATAAAATTACAAGTATGTAATATTCCCTTGCAATTGTATGTAGTAAATCTCTCATAAATAAGAAGTCATTCTCTCATAAATAAGAAAAAGACCAAGAAATATCCGATTTAAACATGTATTAGAAAATCGCTGCGTTGACCCAAAATATCTTTCAACATTTCTCACACACAGAAGACAGACTCTCAAAACGCACAGTCAATACTGACATTAAGCTACCAGTATTTTTACGTATATTCGCATTTCCTGGTTGCACGTGTTTTAGCATTCTGAGAAACTGAGATTACGTTACTTGCTATCAAGAGATAAGTGACGCCTCTAAGCGTTACTGTACTGATTTTAATTTTATCTGTCGGATTCTAAGACTACTTGATCAATTTTTGATAGATTTATGTTTATATAATACTTTGTATTAGCACAGTACAATGGTAATGCTTGATGAAATTTCTTGATGTGGAAGTAAGAATTATATATTGTTATACATATTGAAAGATATATTAATGAAATATTATACGACTACCTCAGTTTACTTGAAGACATTTTTTGTAAAACACACACCCTTGGAATCCTGTTGACTTGCGTAACAATGAAAACTTTTGCAGCACTATTTACCTGCGTTTATCTGTACGAATGAAAATTAAATTCTCGAGAATTTCTATGGTATGTTTGTTTAAATTGAACCTTTGTGCACTTGGCATTTCGCATTTTTTATGTACAATATAATATGAAATCATTTATCATTGATAATAGCGTCAATGGGGGGGGGGGGGCTATCATAAATGTTTGTTGAAAAAATTATAGGACTCCATTTAGAAAAATGTGTTCGCTCCATCAACGGTTTTATGAGTTTTCGAACAAAATAAAACGTCCGATAAAATTCACTTTTTACCGTTTGAAAGTTCAATTGAATATCTATTAGATCGAAATCAGCCACCGTATAGATTTAAACATAAATTTCTTGGACAACACATTGACCGCAAGATAGGTAACGATATTCTTTATCATTCTGGTGAAACTGATTCGTATAAATGTATTGAAGATACAAGTCTATATAGATTAGCGAAACAGTATCGGACGTTCAGTTTATATCATCATGTATACGCTGTCTGTACTTTTAATCCTCGGTTCGATCATCAGCGTCCATGGTAATTTTTTTTTTTTGATATATCGTGGATCAGTGACATACATTTGATAGATTTGTCCTTTCGTGTTTTGCGATTTGAAAACTTTTTCTATCGTCCACTGTCAGAAGAAACGTCCACTTCCGGTGTTCTTCTAAAAGTATCCAACTTTAGCTTACCCATGAAATTTGAAAACGTTCTAGGTACGATTCGTAAAAGTATCTCTATTGGTGCATTATTATAGGAACGTTGGACACTCGAATCGTTGGAGGAAAGGACGCCGACATCGGAAAATATACTTTCCAAGTGGCCATAAGACAAGACAAGAGCTTCATATGCGGAGGATCCATTATTACGAATCGGTTTATTCTTACTGCTGCTCACTGCGTTTACCTGTAAGTCTGATTTAAATACTGAACTTATTATTGGGTCGTTTGAAAAATTCGTAATGTTTCGAGCAATGTCTTCCTTATCATTTTACTGGACGAATGAAAAATTGTATGATCTGGTGAACAAGTAGTAATATTTCAGTTGTGGATTGAATGTGTATTTACTGCACAAGTTAACACGTCGTTTTTTTTTTTGTTTTCTGTGAGAAATACCGCCAAAACGTACGAACAAGCACAAAATCCATTTTCATTACGTTCTATTAAACTTGTAAAAAAATTACACTGCTTGGACGAGAAAATTGTATAGCATCCATCCAATTAATAAGACTTCGACTAAGAATATTCTGTATAAAAGAAATGTCGAAAACTAAATCTATTTCTAAACAGGTTGAAGAGTTATTTTAGTCAAAACGATCAACAATCGAAATTATTACTGTATCTTCAGTTGTATTTGGGGTTTCAAACAATGTGCTTTTCGTCGCTATGTATTCTTGGTTCTGTTCAATGTAACATGTATTACAAGAAATCTGAGTGTGTTGATATTTTTCCATCCACTCTATACTTATCATTATATTAAATATTCGCGTAAAGTAGAATAAAGGGTACATTTAATTGTTAATTTAGAATTCAACGCAACAATTATCTCAAATAATGAGACGAAAGTCTGTGTATAAATATTCGAAAGGTGACATCCAAGCGTTTGTGTAGAGAAATGCAAATAGATGAACACGTTATAGCGTATGAGGAAATTGCGACTTGTAGAAATATAACCGATTTTTGTATTTAATTGCACTGTTGAACTCGCTAAAGGTACACTACCAGCGTGTTCTTATCGTAAAATACTTGTTTGCTTACGATAAAAAGTAAATCATGTTCAGTGGCTTTATCTTTCATAATTTCCCAGAACTTTGTCGTTCGACATAATTCGATTGAACCGCGTTGACACCAACAAAACATGGGTGATCACGATACAAATTATTCTTCTACGTATAATTCTTAAACGAAACTTGAACAAATCATTGCGAAGTAAATTATTTCAGTAGCGCTAATGGTATAAAATGTAATAAACTTCTTTATCGAATATGCTTGGAATTAATCACGTTTTATTAGAACAATACTACAAATAAATAATAACCCCTGCCTTGTTATAAAAAACAGGATGTACTTTAATTGTACAATATGTATTATATTTATAAAAATCATTCTATATTCAATTATTTATGTTCAGTAATACTCTCGGTTGAAATCTAATTTTTCGATATAAAAATTATTCTAATTGACAGGGTCGTTCTTCTATAGCAATAAACATAACAATGAAACATCACGTCTTGGTTTCATTCATTTGACTTTACTTCATTCATAAATTTAAACATGTTATCGATCGACAGCGTGTATCAGCTGGGAATTGATTGTTGTAAGTATATTGCCGGTATTTTCAACAATTCGATAACTCGGAAACCAAGCCTCGAACGCGATTTCGTAATTCTTGATTATCGTCTTACAATCACTTTAACACGTTGAATTCATCCTGTGAAAGCTGTCCCATATTTTTATTAACACCCTGTATAAAAACACACTCGTCTGTCAATCAACGTGTTAAAATCACTGTTTCTTTAACATTTTCTTAACCCTCTTACGGTGTTTGACGAGTACACTCGTCATAATAAAATGACTACTTTTTGAGTAATGACGAGTATATTCGTCATTTGAACAAAGAAACTACCTTTTGCTGTAGAAAATAAAACGTTAGTAAAAATTGAAAAATACATTTATTTTATTAGAACAAAGGAATCGAATGGTGTAAAGATTTCATACTATATGAATACAAAGTGAGATGTAATATAAGTGATTTTAATTACCACTGTTACACGGTTCGTTCCTTGTTTTACCATGCATTCGTTACAGGCAAATCACACAGACCATCGACGTGATTGTTGGAACCAATCGTTTGCTCGAACCCGGGAGTATTTATGCAGCGCAGCAACTGATCTGGCATCCGGATTACAATTCCGAAGAGCTCATCAATGACGTCGCTTTAATAATGGTAAAAGGAAATATTACATTCAGCAAGACCGTTCAGCCAGTCAACCTTGCGCCCGTGTATTACATCGCTCCGGGTGAAATCGCCGTTGCCATTGGCTGGGGGAAACTTTCAGTAAGTGCAGTTCTAGTCACTTCAGAATACAAACGATTTCATTCGAATGTTTCTCAACTAGACCAGAACAATTTTTGGTCAGATAGCAATGATTATTAATTACTAATCCTCAAAAAGCATTTTCTTCTGAAGAAATACGGTGTTCAGAAGAAACATACAATATGTACTCACTATGGAAACATTTCGTAGTGAACGAAACGGCTTCCTTCATTTTGGATTTTATTTCGAGAAAGACAGAATGTTGAAAGAAATATGGCGAATCGTAAAGCTGTACGGTACATTTCAATCAGACAGCCGCTCCTTCCGCCATCTTGAACAAGGACTATTATGTAATGTGTCTAGAATTTGTATAAACAGTAGAAACATCGACGTTTCTCTTCGAAAGAGAATTCGTTCAAATAATATCGAACCATCGATGTTTCACAATAAAGTATCGTTTTATTTTAAGGTCGATCGCGTTTGGTGCAAAACGTGCATGTGTTCGAAATCACATAAAACAATGCTTAATTGATAGCAGTCTTTTAAAAAAATTAACTCTTAAAGGATCTAACAGACATATTATAGAATGAATGTTATGATTTAATAGTGACGTGTTTCTTGCAGGAAAAAGGGAACATTCCGAACGCGCTACAAGAAATTCACTTAAAGGTGACAACACAGGATCTGTGCCGACGTATGTGGGCCGTGGCGGAAACTCAAATCTGTACGCTCGCAAAGGAAGGGGAGGGTGTTTGCAACGTAAGTACTATATTTCGTAAAATTCTTGACCGAATTGTTATAAAGACCACGCTTGGACATCTCTAGAACTACAGAAACAAGGACAAAAATTTTAAAAATAAACAGATTAAAAAATTGAAACATTAAAAAGAGTCGTTTAAGATGAAGAGGCCACCATGTTGTAACGATTTTCCATAGATACAGACCCTCTTAAGATAATTGTTATTGGTTCATTGTAATGATCTTTTCTTTATCAATATACAGCTTGTTAATAAAAATGTAGGACACTTTCATAGGGTGGATTTTACAGGCGAAAACTAAGACAAAAATTAAAAATGACGAGATTGCGTTCGAGGCTTCGTTTACGAGATATTAATTTTACGAAATACGCGTAAAATATGTCTGACGCGACGGGGACACATTCTACTTGAGAACTGTTCCACGAGTTGATTCCACTCATTTCAATTCACATAATTAGTGTCCTATACTTTTATTAACATTCTATACATTTATGCATATCCTTAATTATAGTTATAACATTGATGTAATTGTTGCCAAATTCACGAAGTTTCATTCGTTTTCGGTAGTGTATTTCCGTCAAAACGATATTAATTAACGCTGTTTTCTTCAGGGTGACTCTGGTGGGCCACTGGTTGTGAAGGGCGCGCAAGTTGGAATCGTTTCGTATGGCATTGCGTGCGCTAAGGGTGTACCGGACGTGTACACCAGAGTATTCTCGTACAAAGACTGGATAAAAATGCATACGAACATACGCTGGGACACAGGAAGTGGGACCATCCCGTTTTCAAGAACGTGGATCCCGATACTGCTCGCTACACTGGCATACGTGACTTTAGTTATATAACAAAAAAAAAACAAACGGAAACAAAGATATCTCGTTTTATCGCACGTCAACTGTAAAAGTAAGAAGGTACGTGTGAACTGTTGGTTCAATTGAACAATTTTCTTAACTCTTCCGCTGCGACTGGCGATTGTGGGCGTTTCGAAATTTTGTTGAGATTTCGTTTTTTTTACTCGTAGGTAGTTGTAAGCGAAAAGTGACCAGTGAATATCGTTGTTTAATTTAATTTGATAGTAATAGTCGTTTGATAAATTGCTGGTTATTGTAAACTGTGAATTCTTATGGATTGAACGAGAGAATAGTTAATTCGATCTGTTGATAAAATAGGAAAGACTGAATGTTGATGTCAGCACTACTTAATGGATGTGATAATTAATATAGTGCATAGAGTTCTATTTTCTAGAACTACTTAACTGTCTTTACATAGTTAAAATATTTATTACTTTGCGTATCACTTTTACAACGAATTTCTTTATAATTGTGGCTTATAAATGTAAGTCTAAGGTGAATGTTTCCTAAAAAAGTCACTAGAAAATGTTGGACGTTTTCAATCTGATAAATAATGACAATACTGAGCGTATAAATGACTATGCTAATATTCCATGTAACTACCGAATTTACATAACATCTAAAAACTTCTAGTAATATAAAATACTTAACTAGTTTAAATAACAATAGCACTTGCGTGTTATTTTTCTGAATGATCCTCTAATTACATCGAGCAATATATTAAAGTTCGCGATTAATTTTGAATTAAACGTTAATTTGTGCTTGTTGAACAATATTTTACATTTAACAATTACCTGGATTTATCGCGTGGAACCTAAAAATAACGTACCCATTATTCGGAATGGCGATAGTGTCTTTGCGAGGAGAAGCAGCGAAGTTCCTTCGTATCGTATTATTTGAGTCGGGTTAAACCTTAATACACTCTGGCTCTGGTGTCTAGATACACAATGTTCCAATCAGCCGAGGTCCTCCGAATATATACATATGGTCTCTCATCAAAACTCCCTCGATTATCCCTGTCTACCACACGATCAAAGGGAAATAATGAGGTTCCTACGGGTGCCCTTGAGAATCTCTCTCTGTCTCCGACATCGATCCATACAGCTCCCTCAGAGGCGATTGGAAACCTTAAGGATCTCTCTCGAAGTCCCTGTAGAGATTTCTTAGGGCACTACGAGGATTCCGAAGGCACCCCTTCAATGACCTCTGGAACATCCTTGGGACTACCTAGAACGCCTTTGCGAATCGTTGACGCTCCCTCAAAGTCCCTTAGGAGATGCTTGGGGCCCTCTCGAAGGCCTTTAGGAAATCCTTGGCAATCCCTTAAAGGTCCTTGGAAGACTCTTGGGGTACCCTCAAAGGCCTCTGGAAGATTCTTGGGACTACCTAGAATGTCTTTGGGAATCTTTGACGTCCCCTCGAAGTCCCTTGGGAGATTCTTAGAGTAATCTCGAAGGTACTTCGGACTCTAAACTATTCTTATTATTTTATGGCCATTATGATAAAGAATGTTACTTATTTTTTATATTCGTGCACAAACAGTTCATTTAAATTTTTATTATTTCTGGAATAATATGAACAGAGACGAAACGATATTAACAGTATTAGAAGGTAAATTATAATATTAAAGGCATTTAGTTTCTTTTTCACTTATTTATTGAACAACAGGGTTCGAACACATTTGTGACTTTTCTTGTATTATTTGCTCAGCATGATACACTTTCCAACAAATAAGGTAATCTCTAGTTATTTTAAATAAAGGGTAGTAGTTGATGAGAAGAAGTAATGTTATCGATAACACTTGATACCAATCATTTGAACGTAGTAAAATAAACAATTGTGCACCAACAAGTAGCAACTGTAGCCCCAACAATGAACAGAGTAGCATTGTGGGATTGTTGAATAAAGCCTATATAATGAAAATAAATGAAAATCATACATGTATGCCAAAATATAATCATTTCTAGAGTATTATTAATGTTTATATAACATACATAAAATCTGTAGTGATTTGAATTCCCAGGTTCTGCCACTGTACACAAACCCTCTGAACGATAAGTTTCCTTATTGTGTCTCACTATTGAACCATGAGGCCACAAGACTGAATCGTTCCATGTTTGCGCGTATGTATGATTGTTACGATTCTCAATTTTAACCCATCGGCCTAGATGCAACGCTGCTCTGTGTAATACATCACAGTACCTAAATAATTAGGGTATTCATCAGTTTTCTGCAAACGAAGTTTATAATGCAACATTCGCATATCAAGACAATGAAATAATAATGCAATTCAATAAACATAGAAACACATTCCGATCCAAAACATAATGACATGTTGCACAACCCATGAAACATTAAAATGTAAATGTTGAGGTACAAATATGATAGGCGCAATACCACATATATAAGCACTACTAGAGGATGCAAATAAAGCTCGTTTCAGACGGCGATTGAAATCAGACCTCAAAGTTGAAACTTCTGCTCTGATCGCAGATGCATTTAATGAGCAATTGTGTAATGGTTTATCTGTATAAGTAAATATTGTAAGTTGAAAATATAACAGAAAATTGTAATTGAAAATAGATGCTACAAACCTAACAGATATTTTGTTTTTTTGTCATCTTTACTAGATAAAGTTGCTGTTGATATATCAAAGAAAGGGGCTACACTCATACCGAACATTACAAAATACACAGATAAACTTCTGAAACAAAGTAGGTAACATAAAAAAGACTTCTGCATTTACTTTATTTAATAACACATGTAGATAATATACGTACGGATAACACAGGTAAAAAATTTTCATAGAATTATGTCTTTCAGCCATATGATACAGACACCAGCACAATATACTCATCACAATAATTAAAAGAATTATCCTGAAAAATAATAATCAATGTATTTTGAATCGCATGTACATAATTACCTTAATAAAAAGAAAATGCTACCTCATAATTTTTTGAGCTGCAGACAACCAATGAACTGGTGATGAGATGTCAATAAATTGGCGTAATAGGGAATAAATAAATTGTCTTGCTATCATAGTCACGATAAATATAAGTAAATAAGGATCTATTAAATAAAAATTCTGAAAAAGTGTAAAATTGATTAATATGTAACAATAACGTGTAGAAGATTCATATAATGTATTGGATAATACACACCATACTATAATTGTTATAAGAATGAGGTAACCACCAGACGGTTCTATATAAATTAAGCATTTGTAATGAAGCTGCAATAATTGACACAATTAAAGATAATGTTTCAAATGTTAAATGACCATCGACAGGTACAATTGGTATAGGTACATGTTTTGGTACTAATGTTTTTATCCCACAAAAGTCCTCTGACTTTTTATCATCCCCACCGCTTCCAGCTATTCTTTCTCCACTATTACTTCTTATAGCTGTATTTGTACTTCCAGAAAAGCCAGTCTGAGATTTAGTTTGACCATTTCTACTAGCAGCATTGCGTCTTCCACTAGGCATAGTGTCCAAGTTTACATTTCAGATGTACATACCCTTCCAGGAAAGACTGCCTTTATTTAATAATAAGAGGTTTCTTATTATTAATTTCATTTATCCTTACTTTGGTAAGTGACTCTTCTGTGCACACACGCCACAAGTTTAATGGGGGTACAGTAGAAACAAACTCCCTTTAAACATAGATTTTTGTACAGCTATTTAAAACATAACACACAAAATTTTTAATACATGGAATAGAATAATTTTTGTCTTTTCAATGAATATATATATGCTTTCGAGCAGCTGCACTTAATAACGCTCCGCAAACATTGAGAAAATATTATGGATTTCATTGAAAAAAGTATGGTATTAAACTTGTCATGATCATGATCAATTCTTTTTTTATGCAATAACAATAACATTAAGTACATTTATCGCTCTATTTAGAATGTTTGGTTTTATTTAACCACGATTGAAATGTTTACATTGATTAGCGTGTATGTGAAATTGTCTAGCAGCCATCTATCGATTAATGACTTGAATTACACAAATCGCGGAAAATATGAAATCCAGCATAAAAACTATCATACCACCACCGACCAGGTATAGGATAGACCTATCATCTTATGGGATTTCGTGTCTCATGTTCTGAAATACCGATAGTGTAACACGTCAGGGATTTTCTGCTGCCCTCTACGTTATGAGAACGGTGAATTTGTGAACTACGTTAAATCTAAGAAGGGACCAGTCTCCCCCCTTAATGTGAACCAATGATACATGAATAATACAGATCTGTAGTTATGGCCGATGTCTACAACGTTCGTTGGCAATACTGTGCGCAAATACTTGCGGATGTTTTTGGTGAATTTTCGTAAATATTGGCACGACAGAGCTTCCATTTTGAAAAGCGAAGCTACTCGAAAAGCACGTTAAACTGCTCTTCACATACTATTCGCACGAACGCGTCCGTGTTGTGCGTCTTTTCCGGTGGCATCGTTTTTTAAGTGTATTTTTACAAAGTATTGTGGCGCGTAATTGTGCTAAACAAAACAGAAAATGCAAGGAACTATCATAGAAAATTTAAGCGGTAGAAAACTTTCGGTGCTTGTAATACTGTTGATTGTCGCGCAAATTGTTTGTTTTCTAATAGGCGGGCTCATTGGTAAGTTGGGAAATGTCAATCATTTTGAAATAGCTATAATTCTCGAACAGTCACCAATGTTAATAACTTTTAAATTCCAAACTGATATAAACTGGTAAAACCTTATTTAATCACATAATTTCTGTATTTATCTTTTTTTAATTAAGTAAACTGTATATATTTCTTTCAACATTTTTTTTAACTTAGTAGTTAAATTTCGAATTAAAAAACAAGCCATATTTTCAAATCAAATTATACTGTTGCTTCTTTTGTCATTCATAAATATATAGTTATTGTAATATCAGAACACTTAAAGTTCCATAAAGTTTGCCTTCCATTCTTAGTTTAATGCTATTGTTAATAAAGACAATGATTTTGTATTTTTTCCCACTTTTATAACTTTGTAGTTTTTACTTATAGAAGGATTAATTGTACAAGAATATTTACAGTATACTCTTTGTTCACCTTGCTTACACGGAATTATATAATTTATATATTTCTTTGTTCAGCTCCAACACCTGCTAGTAGTCAAAATATACTTGGTACACCTTGCAAGGATATTCGTGTGAATGGATCTGAACCTGGAGGAGGAAAATGGTTTTATTCACGGGGAAAAGGATCTTGTACTCCTGTTGATATGAACCATTTTACTTTTGATGGTCATCATCAAGCATACCAAGTTGTATATACATTTCAAGTAGGTTTACTTGAAATTCATTATTTTAAAGGAAACATGTAACTTATAAGTTTAAAATATCTTTTATTTTCCATAGATGCCTGTTCCAAGAAACAGTATGCAACTTGATTATTCTAGATGGCAGCAAAATTTAATAGGTGTTTTACAAGTAGATATTGGCTATCATAGCCAGATAGAAATTGGTAATTAAGCAGTTATAATTTTATAAGTACAATGTCCTTTATTAATTGTGTTTAGTTCAATGTTTGTGTAATTGATCATCAGCCCCATGCAATAATACCTTCAATGTTTTGATTAATTATACGTATTCTGTTTTAATTTTATTAGCTCCCAGAACTAAGATAACATTGGATGCAAGACTTGCATATAGAAACAAAGGAGATCCCGATGATGCTTGGAAACATTATGCTGCTTCTGTAGTAGAAAGAATGTTGGACTGTAGTATAGATGATGTAAATATAAAAAAATAAGTGTATTTACTTCAAATATGGTAAATATACATTCCTTATTACTACATGTAAATTTTTCAGGCATTGGAACACTATAATTATAATTGCAGTGTTGACACTGATAGAAACATCAATCAGGGTCTGGGACATATTACTGATTTGTGGCTTACTGTAAATACATAATATATCGAAATATAGTTCCTGTAGGATTGTGAAATAAGAAGTAGCAAACTGATATTATTACTTTTCACAATTTAGGCTATTAACCAGAATGGTGGATTTACGAAGGTGTGGGTAAGTTTGAAGACTATTTATTTTCCAATTGTCATATGCATTCTTGCTTGGTATTGGAGAAGAGTACACATGCTTTCAAGATCTCCGGCTCTTCTGGAATATTTACTGTTGGCACTGGGCATAGCACTATCATTTCTAAATAGTATGTTGTATACTTGATATATCTATGAGGTTAATGGCATATAGCAGTGTTTAATTATTTCTTTTGAATTGTAGTGCCTTTGGAGTATTTAACACTGGCCTATGACATGCCATTTATGCTTTTATTAGGTGATATCAGACAAGGAGTATTCTATGCCATTCTTTTGTCTTTCTGGCTTGTGTTTGCTGGAGAACATCTTATGGTAAGAATTTAGGATAGGCGTGAAAAATGAACCTTGATTTAATATAATATACTAATGGCACATATTTCCCTTACATATTATCCGTTGCACCTACAGATACAGGTGAGCTAATTCTGTTATGGTTTTTTTTACTGTTTTTCGATACCATTCTGTAACTAATTATAATTATTAATCAGGAGGGTGAACAAAGAAACTCCTTAAAATGTTACTGGCGTCATCTTTCTGCAGTAGGCACGGGATGTTTATCATTATTTGTATTCGACATGTGTGAACGTGGCGTGCAATTACGAAATCCATTCTACTCGATTTGGGTTACAGATCTTGGAACTAAATTTGCTGTATCCTTTCAGAATGGAAAGAGGATTGTCACCTTATTATTGTAAAATATCCGATTCCTTGACTTAAAAAAAAACAGCTAGCATTTATAATTTTAGCTGGTGTGTCTGCTGGTATATATTTAATATTCTTATCTTACATGATATGGAAAGTATTTATGAATATTAGTGCAAAAAGGGCTGCATTGCCTAGCATGAGTTCTGCAAGACGTTTACATTATGAAGGTGTAATATACCGATTTAAATTTTTGATGATAGCAACATTGTTGTGTGCGTCTTTGACAGTTATTGGATTTATACTAGGCCAAGTACGTATACAACAATTAGATTTGTACAAATTAAGTTTTGAATATCATTGAATTTAATTTCAATAATATGCAATATAGGTTGCAGAAGGTCAATGGAAATGGGACGAAGAATTACACATAGAAATGACATCGGCATTTTTCACTGGAGTATACGGTATGTGGAATATTTATATCATAGCATTATTATGCTTGTATGCTCCTTCCCATAAGCAGTGGCCCATCGAACCATCTGGTAAGTATGGAAGTTATTCTTTATGTATGTTACATCTTATAATACTCTTCTATTTATTCTTTATTTTTTTGTCTTTCAGAAAATAGTATTAGTGAAGAAATTGAATTTTCACGTTTATCGACTGATCCCAATGAAATGCTGTCTCTGACTGCATTCGCACGAAAAACAGCCGTAGAATAAATAACATATACATTTTACAGAAAAACACTAGAAGAACGGCAAACAACCAGTCAGAACTTTTGTACTTAATCACGTCGAACTATAAGTATGGTTAAATTGCATTTTCTCGATATTTATAGAAGACGTATTGACTGATAATACTCTAATAAGTAATCCTTTCATGCCAAAATTAATTATTTATTAGAATCAGTATTTGTTAAGCATCGTTCACTTTTTAAATAATACCATGTAGTATCTAATGTGCGATTTGTTACGAAAGTATTTAACTAAATGTTTAGTGTTTTACAAACAAAGTGAATCTAAAAGTCATCTGTAGTTCTATCATTAACTTACATACGTAACTATGATAGGGTAACACGTGGTACGCATGTTTCATGGGACATTCCACCTTAGATTTAATCGGTATCCTTTGAATAACATTCTGTTACACATTCTGACATTGGATAGCCATAATACAATTGCCATAATTCAATAATAATCCTTAATGCAGTAAACAATCTTATCAAATGTATTTTCTTTAAAGATAGGTAATCTGTTCCGTCGTTTTGCATACATATCAACATTGGGCGTTTATTCGCATTCCATCATTTTTATGAATACCACCACGTATATCTAATATTCATTCATTCTGTCTTACTATTATATGAGAGATACTTTCTGGCAGGATTAAGTTTTTTAGTACACTTTTTAATCATATATGCATTACTAAAAAAATGTCTGTAAGCCTTCATACATTTTTAATGACGTTTTAGCATCTAGGACATGCATGCAGCAAAGTAGAACTAAAAGAAGAAAGGTGCAATAAACTCTTAACATGCTAATAGAAAATCTAGTGCACATTAGCTACTTACGTAGAGTACTTATACATTTTTAAAGTAACAGGACTAGTATTTTCTATACTTCCTAATCTATGTAATGAGATATGTCAACGAATAGTAATTTTGAGGGAA
This sequence comes from Dufourea novaeangliae, assembly GCF_001272555.1. NCBI lineage: Eukaryota > Metazoa > Arthropoda > Insecta > Hymenoptera > Halictidae > Dufourea > Dufourea novaeangliae. The sequence continues at coordinate 3,957,975 of NW_015373942.1, read as the reverse complement.
TATTTTGTATTGTACAATTAATTGTTCTATTTTCTTAATGATTTTAGAAATGTGACAGGTTCAGTGCATCAATACTATGAAAGATTCATATTTTTATGCGTACTTATATTACAAAATTTCCAAATTTTTTTTTAAAATCAAACGAAACTTTTTATATTCACGATTTTTATACATTTTTTAAAATAAATAAATTTGTTAGAACTGCTTTGTTACGTTACTAAGCACATATCGTGCAGTTAAAAGTTCCAAATAACAACCCCTTTTCTTATATTTATTTCAGTCTATACTTCCATAATTACTCATTTTCGTCACTGGTGGCGGAAGTGTCGTTGAAACCATCTACATAAAGTGTATATTTAACGTACACACGGTATGTTGAGAATAAGAGGTCATCTTGTGCGTGTCGTATAATTACGTCTTTTGTTTCAACGTTCTTAAATGCTACGCAAAACGTAAACTATATGAAACTGTCTTGACAAGTAACTTAATTTTCACTAAACCATACTCGTGGTTTATTTAATTCAAAGGAATAATTGCTGTGCAACAAAATTGTTTTTGTATTATATGCAGTGCTCGTGTTCATGCAGTTTCTCTTAACATGTGTTGAAGGGTTAGTTCCTAATGTCAGGAATTTCAAAACTCAGCAATTATTGGACTTCACACTGTCGATTCAAAAAGGTATTTATACTTCATTTACGAATATTTTATATATTTTTTGTGTTTTCATACCAGATATACGTCAATAAATGTAATTTAAATTCAAATTCCACGATACATATACTACGTCATCAATACGGTTATTTTTCAGCGCTACCATGAACTAGTGATTTCCTCGAACATTATTTTCGTTCTGATTGCAATCTTCACGAATTTAAATTTGAGTTTACGTATAATCATTATTCTTTACTCATTATAAGTTAGCATATGAGTTTTAAATTATCATTACTATTTAAATTGATTCTTACAGGCGGTTATACAACTATGTATCAAGTGTGCCTTTTAGTTTGTAACAGTATAATCTTGATTTAATATTAGATACAAAGTGTTTTTATCCCATCAAACACAATAAAATTTGGTTTTCTTGCGCAACTAAAATCTGAAATAAATCTGATGTAATACTATTGAATATTCTGTTTACAAATATTAGTATGAGTTTCTTGATGATGGAATTTGAATTTATAGCTACATTTAAATAGAAGAGAGGGGAGAGGAAAGAAATAAAGTAGGCTCTCGATAGCAGCTCGGCCTATTCTATAGCATAACGGAATAACAATTGTTTCTAGTAGCATTTTATAATTAATATTTAATTCTTTCAATAAAGTGGGTGAACAAAAGAGCCTGATAACACCATCTAGCGACAAAGGAGCTGATAGTAATTGACGAGTAGGTTCAGCATTTTGCCGTAGATGACGTAATATGTGTTCTGAATCGCATTTATCATTACGTATCAAAAAATGAAACATTAATTGGAAACGTCATAAGTAGTAATTCTTAATGCACTATATCGATAAAGGGAATTCAACGAACAATATGACACTATTGAAAAACATTTAATCGCAACTTGTGAGGTATCCTGTATTTTAAAAAATGCATTATACACCATTGAACATCGTGGCATAAGAAAGAACTATCATTTTGGTTGGTGATTCTCGGATTGTTAAGAGTGGAGTAGGCAACTGTGCATTTATTTTAAACGTTGATGTGCACATCCTCCACTACAATAGCAGTTCATTAACTGACCTAGGGACAGAACTGCAATCGAGAATCTACTATAGCATTGGCTCTGGGATCCTAGTGACATTGGGTCGCGCTCGAGAAGTCGGTAGTCGGTAGCAGGGATTTTGTATTGTGCGCGCGCATCCTCTGGCACAACGTGAGAGACAGAGGTAGCAGCAGCAGCAGCAGCAGCAGCGAGCAAGAGAGCAGTCTAGAAACGGAATCAGATGTGGTGAAGTCCGTGAGTTGACAGGTCGTGGGGTGCACGAGAACAGGCGTTTCGAAGTGGCGGAGGCGGCGGAGGTTCAGGGGAAAGGATTGTTTTCTGTGTGCGCGAGAAACGTGTCGCGACAGTAACGAGTCTTTCGAACGGGGATCGTCGTTGGCGATGATGAAATGATCATCTAGCCCGAGGATTTTCGCTTGGTCCGTACGGACAAAGAAAACGGCCGTTTGTATATCGTTGCTGTCCGAGGGACCGTGCGATCGTTCATCCGTAGAAAACATCGGTGCACGCTGACGTCGTGGAATTATTCGTCTCTCGTTGTCGTTTCCCTTCGTGGCCGAGAGCATCGAAGAGCCAACGACTGACTGGCGAGCGTCGCGCGCGCGTGTCTTTGTTTTTTTCTCCCTTTGCCTTCTCGGTGCTGAATAACTGGTCAGTTGCGGGAAATCGAGAGTGTGTTGTACAAGAGTGGTGAAAGACTTTCAGTTATTCGTGGATCCTGCGGTGGTAAACAATCCGTAAGCAGTCAGAGGCCCTTCCTGAGGCGGACGATCGAGCTCAGCTGATTCAAGGACTTGCTGCGAAGGGCTCTGCTGCGATTAATAGGCGATAAATATGTCGTCCCCCAGCGCTGGAAAACGACGTATGGACACGGACGTTCTCAAATTGTATCCTTGAAATTCACTTTTATTTCTCCTACTCGCTATTTGTGTCTCTTGTCTTCTCTTTTTTTTCTTTCTTCCCCTTCACCCCGTTACCCTTCTCTTGACATCATCGCTGCTCCCCCTCCACCCGTCTCACCTAGCTCTCCCTCTCCGGCTCCCTGGTTCTCGCTCTTTCTTTCTCTTTCGCTCTATCGCACGTGCTTGCAATCGTGTGCAAGAGAGATCTGCACATGGTTGCGAATGCAACAAGACTACGTAGTACGTGTGCGTGCGTTAGACGGCAGAATTGTCTGTCGTTTGTGTATCAGGTATACGATTGGTATATAGGTCGGTAGGGACCAACACCGTGCAATGTCAACGGTGTATCGTGACGACCACGGATATTTAATTTCTCGTTTCGTCGATGACGGGACACACAGCTGTTTTTAACCAGCTGACTCTACATCCGTTCGTTTGTGCGCAGCTTTATCTCGGTTCGTTAACGCGCAGGTTCTCGGGGTTACCATTTCATTTTTTATTCTCTTATTTGCATCGCCGCGTTGTGTTTTCTGTTCTCCATACGACAGGCCTTCGATTTTCGTGAGGGGCCTCGCGTGTTATCATCGAATACATTCCGGTTTTAAAAGTCTCTCTCACAGACGGCCGTAAATATATGTACAAGATCGCGCGTCAAAGGAACGCCGGGCCGTACATGCACGGGTTTGAAACTGAGGCGAAGCGCAACGAACTGTAATTGAGACGTCATTGGCATGTTTCGAGCTGAACCGAATGTTTTGGGAATTACGCAAAGTGAGAAAACGTTTTGCGTTGTATGATCGGTAGTTTGTTCGAACGAAGTTTCAAATAAATATCTCCGAGCAAATTCTTATTCTATTAATTTTCGAATAACCAATCATTTTTTATCGAGTGAACATTTAGCCGAATAAATTGAATGTCGTGTCTATCTAGCAAAACATAAACAGTCCCGTCATCGATATCGGAACCGCTATGTCGTGAAGTGTTTTCCTTACCACCTGACTCCCAGTCTATCACCTGTAGATGTGAAGCGACGGAATCGATTAGTTTTCAAATTTATTCGCACCTAGTGAATAACGCGCAACGAATGAAATCATATACGAGTAAATCTGATTCAAATACCATTAGAAACTTGTACGTGATTAACGAATAATTTTTCGTTAGGGTTTATCCGGTATTTGCAATAAAATGTGTTCAACTCTACAAAACGTGTTCGCGAATGAATGTAAAAATAAAAACGGATAACGGTTGCCCGTGGCCTCCACTGATATAAATGCGACGCAATCGATACTTTCTTCGCGAAAAACATCATTATCGCCAATAAATCGCGTGACAACGCTAGTGACTAATTATTTCCGCTCCCTTTGCGTACGCTGACCATTCGAGTCAGGTGCAAAGAACAAAGGTAAACCTCTGCGAAGAAAAACTAATCTTTTTGTCATCTTTTTTGCACGAATATATTAACAAATTTATTATTATAGTATTTTCGATGTAACACGTGCTTGGCCAAAGATTCTGTTTACAGTTTGGTATGCACCACTTACACGAAGAAATTGAAAATTACCAGTAACCATATTTCAGGAATGATTGATTACATTATACATCATCTAACTTACAATTAATTGAAAATTGTCTCTTGATCGAACAACATATTATACTTTTTTCATTCATATAGTACAAGTACGTAAGCAGCGCTCTTTCATGTACAAAATGAACCTTTCAAAGTTCACTCAATTGACTAATTCATACAAATTTCAATAATAATGTATCTCAAACTATTTTAACACGTTTACTGCCGCAGAGTTTTCGTACATTTCAGCCACATCGTCGAAGTGACATTTTTGTTACACAGAGTGTACAAGAATAAAATGTTATATAAAATTATTAAAGTCAACTATGTTATCATACTTTTGGCATTTAGTTTTTAGAAGTTTACCGATTTATGGTCCAATATTAACAATATCAAAAAGTATACTCCCTAGAGTGACGGTCACCGGTGACCCTCACGGTAGTCAACGTGTTAATTACAAACAGCACACTGTTTGGAAGTACACGATGCATAGGGCCACTGCAAAAGTCTACCGAATTTAACGAGTATCATGTGCAAAAAGTTAAATAGTCTTTATAAAATTATACACAAAATTAAACAAATTATATTCCTCTCGATTTTCAACAAATTCCAACGAAACCTGTACAATGATCTAATAACACAATTTATTCCGGGGGGTAGTGGGTGGGCGATTCTTTTAAGGGTTCAAGTTTGTACACAAAACGCAACCTAACCTCAACACAACGTGTAAACAATGGAAGAAGTGTAATGTATGTATACACACACACATATTGTTGACCTCGATTCGCGAGAAATTGATTTTTGCGTAACGTAACGTCGCGTTTCACTTATTAATTCTGTACAGTGGCCTCCGGGTGCCCGTGTGCGTCAGGTTCTTTTTTCTAGGCACGGTGATGGTTTCAGCACAGCGACGGCGAGCCCTTCCGTGCCCCGAACCATCGATCAGTCTTTGTTGAGGCTCACATTAAATTTGCAAGCGGTTCGACGAGCAAAGTGAATTGGACGCGTTCGTTCGTTCCCCGCGTGCGCTCCTTTTGACAGGCGGTCCTCGGTTACTTTTCCCGTTTTTCGAAAGCCTTTCCCGAATGGAACGGAACCCCAACAACAGGGACCCTCCTCCGTACGCGCAACGTTCGCGATATCTAATCTATTTTCGGGTGGTGGGCCTTCTTTGCATACTCGTTCCTTATAAATCCAGAATCTTCTAACGGTCGCGATTCCGTTTTACAGGAATTTCGTTCGATTCTGATTTTTTGCATATGTTTTTAGATATCTGCAACCGTGTTTTTGTTTCTTCTGTGCAGCGCGTATTATGCACAGATGTAATATACGGGGTGTCTGAAAATTTTTGATGCTGTCTTAACTTTCGAGTACATATTTTTTTTTAGTAGAAATGTGAGATCTAATTGCAACGATAGGAACGATTAGGGAGGTGAAGTTATTAATATTTGTGTTAATGGGACGAGGATTGCGGTATGATAAAGTGTGATAAGTATGATAAATGTGAAAATCGAATGGATCCATTAGGTTGGTGGGAGATTAGTGATTGGTCACCATTCATGTCTGTAGTATTATAATTCTGTATAATTCTTCTATGTTATGATTGAGTATATCCTTAATTTTATTAGAGAATTCCCTTTAATTTTTCAAAGTTAAATCTTAATTGCTTATGTATATTAAAAATATTTAAATTATAAATTATTTTAGCGAAATAATTTCAGTTATATTGAGATATTCAAGCAGGCTATATTTTTCAACATACCGATTGTGTCAATCGCACAAAATTTTTGTAATTATTCTTCGATTCTTTCATTCTTTCGATGGCTTCGAACAGATTGAATTTTCTGGAACTTTTTAATGAAACGCTTCTTTGGCTGCTCGAATAGTTCAAACGCAGCAAATACGTACTCGCAACGGACCTCAAGCATTTTAACGTCCTACTCACTCAACGTTTTCTCAAGTAGTCAAACCGCTCCAAAATAAATTACTGACGACTTGTCGGGATTAGCTCGTGTCCGACACCGTCGCTAGCATTAAGGGGTGAACTGGTTAAGCAGAGCTCGTAAAAACGAGCAGATAAACCTTCATAAACGGACACTCTAAAATTATCCATTCGGCGGATGGAAAAGATCTTTTCCGTGAAAAACTAGTATCTGGTAAAATAAATATTTACGCGACGTGAGCCCTTTCTTTAGGCAGGATCTCGACTGTGTAGTTTCACATTTCAGTTTAAGTTGAGAACAAGTCTGAAAGAGTCAAATTGACGAGCTATACATTTTTTGTTTTATATTTAGTGGGATCGTAACGGTGCTTTCGTCGGAATTTGTGTTGACCGTTAATAATTTTACATATTTTACATTATACTACGTTATATTGTAATTAGTGACGGGCTCTGAAGCATTTCAAATTGCTTTGAATACGTACATTTGATGAAAACTTCGAATCATTTCGAACATGATTCGATACTTAAAACTGTTGAGAGTCTTGATTATTTTTGAGTTTTGAGTATTTATTAGTCTTGTGTATTGATTAGTCTTGAGCATTTACTGATTCGATAGGTCCTGAAGGTCTTCAAAGATTTGATAGATCCTGAAAGCATTTTGAATGTTTTTGTACGATACCGCATATGTACTCACTAAGCTTTTAAGATGTATCAAAGCATTCAAGACTTTTAGGGCTTAGGTAATCTTTAACGACGTAAGATTAATCAGTACTCAAGATTCAAGAGTTTCAAGTATTGAATCATATTTAAACTAATTCAAATTTTTACAGCATTGAAAAACTTTGAATCGCCTCGGAACTAAGATTTAAACGCCCCTCATTAATTATAACGTATTATACATATTAATATACTATATAATTCAATTCAGTATAACACTGTTAAAACAAAGTGCAGATTGTTATTCGATTTCACATCATCATCCAATTTACTTCTTTTTTCAAATTGGTGTTACACATATTAATGTATTAAACAATTGAATTTAGTATACATTCAACGCTGTTAGGTCCACTGTTAAAACGAAGTGTAGATTGTTGCTCGATTTCAACTCATTATCCAGCTTTTCTTGTTTTTTTACATTGCTATCCGTTTTCAAAAGAAGAATTTAGCAATGGAAAATGCAAACCTGGGATTCGTATCGTGTTATTCTGCGATTTCCGTTGATACCGAGGAGTGAAAGTCCCAGACGCGTTAGCATAATCCACACTGGCAATCGGCGGTAACTAATTCGACGAGAGCGCCGGGCGGCTTTATCGTTTCTTTCATCAGCCCGAGAATATTCCTCCGTTTGTTCCGCGATGCACCGGGAGCCGGTCGAAAGCCTTGGTGTTCTAGTCGCCTCGGAGTTATTTCGTAAACGCGAATATCGGGGAAACTACGGTCGATTCGCGTACAAACCTCTGACTCAAACCACCACCACCGGCCGGCCCTGTTCTTTGTCTCTTCCTTGCTAAATTCACTTCGACTTTTCCGAAGACACGACCGTACTTTCTACATTTTTATTGTCCATTGTTGCGTTCCTCTTGTTTCATTCACTCGGAGTTGCTGAAATTATTTCGTCGAACTTCATATTGTTACGCAGACGTTCCTTGTTTCCTTGTTTTGCAAGATTTTTCGTTTAATTTTATATTGTTTCGAATGGAAATGCTCTTGACACTTTACTGACCGGTAGCCTGTTAATAGACTTTTGTAAATTTCAGTGCTTATAGATAAGAAACCTATGAATTTACTCTGAGATCAGGGTTAAAGAATTATTTTTCATGAATCTAATTAGATAAACGACGTCTAAATATTATGTTTCTGCGTGCTTCTTCGAAACTGACTATGTCAGAAAACATTCAGAATAATCGGCGTTCTACTGTATTTTCCATTTCTGTGTTCAGTTTGTAATGGGGATGTTATGTAGAATATTGGATGCACTGACGTCTGTTCTTTGCAATATTTTGCAAAAGTTGATTGGATTTCTTTTTCTTTCTTTTTCTGTTCGAAATGTTCTCAAGATTCTTCTGCTCTGCTAGTTTTTGCGGTGTTGTCTACGCGAACAATGCACGCGATCTACGGAATTTTTTTTTTCGTGGTGCATTCAGGTAACGCGTAACACTGCCGGCAGAAATAAGATCGCATTGAAATAAAAACGCGTTTTAAACTATTGCAAAGCGTATCTATTAGAACGTTCATCGTATGATCGCTCACCTTGAACGCCCACATGACACACGAATGACAAGGTTTACTTCCTCTTCTAGAATTGCAACCGCATATTTACCATGCGCACACCTTCGACCGTTTTCATATTAACTTTATTATCGGGGCTATTGTTGTTCCGCAGAATGCCCGACGATCATGAAACACCTCTGTACAAAGAACAACATAGAATTCATTTTTCAACTCAAAGTAATTATATATGGTTTTCGATTGAATCGTTTTCTTGAAATGTTTGAAAATATTCAACGCCCTAGAAAAGCAATTTTCAATTGATCTATCCAAGAAACAGTAGTTATTACAAATTAAAAATAGAGTAGAAAATATCGTGTTTGACTTCGTGTAAAGGAATATTAATTTGGAAAATTTCCAGGGTACTTTACTGTTTGTTAGGAATTGTAAATATCGACAATGGCCTGGTATTATCTAGTTTCAGCAATAACTTGATAAAAACTGTACAGTGAAACCCGTCACGAAAATAGATAACGCTATACTGCAAGTAGAAGCAGACACTACTACACAGACATATCAGCCTACTAATATTCAATAGCTCTCTCAAACATACAATGCCTCCCAAAGGTTTCCATGGTTACCTAAGCCTGTTGATCACCTGGAAATTTAATCCATTATCACACGTAATGCACCATTATAATTTCATTCCTGTAATAGTATCATATCAGACATGAACAGCTATCTTTATTTACAAATCAATTTTACAAACTACTTAATCGTTACCAATTTCGTCTGATCGCGAAGCATACGACAAACACCAGAAACCAATGAAAAACATACATTCAATATCATCACTAGACTTCAAGTTTTATAACCGTTACAGCATACAATAAAGTCTAAATACTTGATATTATAAAATGATCGATAAGGTTTTCACTTTATCTGTGCAAAATCCAGGAATTTTTCTTTGATTTCTATTTAGAATAGGATATAATTACATAATTATTAGTTATTCTTGACTCGCATCATCACACCAAGTATTCTATTAAGCATATTTAATTAAAAAAAATAGAAAATTGAATTTTCACAAAACCCACTGATTATTCCGTGACAGCAGTCTCCTTATTTCGCGACAATTAATGTTACATCGTGATATGTTCATCACTTACTTATTTATTAATGCTTATATGATATAAGTTATTGTTTTATGTTTATTTTAGTCTATTAAAAATCACCACGAAATTGGACTGTCACGTACGAACATTTTCTTCCACGTGTTCGATGGATGATTCCGCGGAAAAGTATCGTTTACTTTGCTGGTAACCGTTGCGATTCCGTGCATCGGTCCCAATAATCTCTCGCAGGCGCGAAAGGGGGATGAACAAAAAGACCAACGGCGGGCGGATTTAAAGGTTTTACGCCCGGGAACGGGATTCCTCGGAACAAATTGCATTTTCGTGCCGGGTCAGTGACACTGTCTCGCGCGGGTGCGTAACTGCTTGGCATGGTCGCGGTAAATTACATTCTGACCGCCGATGTATCCCTATAATTTCCATCAGGCACTCGCTAACTGCCGTGCACAGGTGAGATATACAGGGTGTCATGTAACTGACGGTACAATTGGTTGCGGGGTGATTCGACGTGAAAAAATAAGACGAAAATGTGGAATAAAATTGTTTCATTCGAGATTTCATTTTTGAGAAAATCGACTTTGAAAATTAATCTGAATCGGGTAGATGCCTTAATTAATGCCACCTTAAGATTGTAGCGTAATTTCATGTAATCATTTCACGCGTTGTTTAATCTAAACATCGTCACACTTTGGAACATAGTATTATTTAACATTTCTTTCATTTAAGGAAAATAGTTTCGTACATCAAAATATGACGAATTAATTGATAATTAGTTAAAATCTGCGAGCAATACCAGTGTCTTTCTGCAATACCATTGGCAGTTTCAAACGGAAAAATTTTATTTTATACTTTCGACTTATTTTTTGCGTGGAATCTACCCTTAACTTGATTGTACCACCAATTACACGACAGTCTGTGCACACGTGGATGCGGTTACCGGAAATAATTCGATTACGTACCGGTCGATACAGGGGAAACGGGACATCTCGGAAGATTCCTTGTGTGTATCCCGAAATCAACCTAATCAATGCGCGGTATGGACGGTTAATGGTTCACCCTAATGGGCCAGAAGGCACGCGAGCACACGTGAGAAGCGTACCGGGCGTTATCCGCGGTAATGCAGTTCCATCTAGATGGGCTTTTCATATTGTAATAACGAAGCCATTTTGCGCCTAGCAGTTTACTTTTTCGCTCCACGTGAGTGGGATTATTCCTGGGCAGAGAAAATAATTTCGTGTTACACGGGTGTTTCTTTAACATTAGAACTACCGGCTATAAATGTACAGTGGCTGCCAAAAGTTTCCGGCCAAATTTTAATTTCACCATATCTTTGTCGTAACTTCTGGCAGGGCTGTATTTGGCTAGAAACAGAACTGATTATTTTTATGCAAGCAAAATTTTGTAATATCACCAAATTTGAAGAAGCAATGTATCCTCAATATAGGTTTATGAAGAGTTTATTCGTATTATATATTTTATTTTGAAGAGACACGTTGAAATTACAGTTTAGCTGGAAACGGTTGGTAGCCACCGTATATCTATTTCTGTCGGATTGACAAACATGGTAATTTCTTGAAAATCCTAGAATTTGTGTATTAACTAAATTCTTTTATTATTGTAACATTTTAATCATCGTTATAAGAATGTACTAATTAGTCATTTTGACTGCATTGGTAATTCTAGTGTTAACACGAGTTAGTAGTACCCCTAGGACAAAGATGGTATACATAGGGTGTTTAATATGTCTAGAGCCCGGATTTCAAAACCGTGGGAACCTCAAGGAGGTCGCAGAATTGTTTTTAGTTCCAATTGTTTTTATGAAAAATTTCATCTAACTACATCGCATTAAATATTAGGTTAGAATTATATTCTAAAAAATCTATTTGAGAAAAGCCTGTTAAACTGCACAATTACCTTTTACTTTTCTAAATTTCACTAATTGACGAATCATTATTTTCAATAATTACTACTTTTCATAATTATTTTAATGATTATTAAAATATCCTCAGATTTTGAAACACTCCAATATTGTTTTCTGATTTTAAATCTTTAGGTTGCATATTGTATTTTGAAACGTACTTGTATACGTTCCGTCAGATCTGTTGTATTTATCAGAGGGGAAAGCAATTTCTCGTTGGACGTTCAAACAATGCGCAATCTGAGACCGCGACTTCGGGCCACGATGATCGTCTATCTTGTTACGCGAAGTGCATTAGAGACGATCGAATTTCGGAATCTTGCCAAACGTGAACAAGCGGAAAGGCGTTGCCGCGAGGTCATCTCTCGTCCAATACTTGACCTTGTTTACGGCTCCGGATTACATAGACCTTTCGCTATCGGCGCGCGCGACTTTCCAAGTGCGCCGCGTCTCGTTTCGAATAGATTGTAACCGGACGCTTGTAAGATTGTCACTCTTTATCGTCACGATTTTTACACTGGTCTGTGAGAAACACGCGGGACCTTATCTGCGCTAATACAACGCGTCGTTCTTTCTCGTTCGTCGTTGACAATTGATTGTGTCTCGTCTGTTATCAATTTGTATACACGGTTCGATCTACCTCTTTGTTATTTTTCTGCGAACACGCTTTTGTCGTCTTGCCAAATTGGCTTGATTCACTAGAACCAGAACTGTTCTACGTACACTTACGCATTTGTTAGTTCATTCAAATTTCACTTTTCGAGAAAGCATATTACGGATGTGGTCGAAATGATGGTATGCAGGGTGTTCCAGGTTCGGTAGTAGAATATGGAAAATGGTTATTCTGCATGCAAAAATAAATCGAAAGTGCGAACATTTTTTTTTACGATGCTTTCTTTCCGACATAATCGAGTTTGGGAATCTGCTGGATACGCGTGCAATTGAATAGAACTTTGCTGACGCGTCTGTTCATCACATTCCGTTTCTACTTGTTGTCGCCAATACACTCGTACTCGATGAAATTTCCGAGTGGTTCTTCTCGAAAACGAAGCCTTGTACGAACACAAATTTATTCTTACCTCTTTACTTATTTTTTCGTGTAGAATACACCAAAGGAATAGGTACCAAATGCTTTATTATGCAAAATTGAAAGTGTAGAATTAAGTTTTTTTTTTTGTTCGAGGTATAGTTCGATAAAATCGACATCGAAAATTTATCTGGTACATATGTATATAATATATAGTATATAGAAACGGTAACTAATGAATAGACTGTGGATTTTTATGCAAAATGACATTTTTTAAAGTGATTTTTTAACACAACAGCAAAAATAGGTATTTCTTCCTTCTCTGAAATATCTTATTGCGTTCATATTAAAGTAGAAAACACATTGCACTTGACGAAAGTTGTTTCTCTATTGTATTACACAAAGCCCTATTGGCTATAAATGCATAAAATGCGCAAATGTCTACTATTGAAACTCGCGCAAAAACATCGGAACGCATCGAATCACTTGCTTCCCGCCTGTAAATTTCCAAATGAGATCAAAAATCGTGTCCTGAGATTTAATATTCGTACTGCTCGTTTCGTTCCGCCGCCATTTCGGCGCCGTTCAACCCGAGACTAGATCGTCTACAGTCGAACGGGTTAATCAGCTTCTCTGTCTCATCTGTCCCAAGTTGGGCAACAGCCTGTACAGCGTGCAAAAAAAGTAAGATTAGAAGCCTGAGAAATTCGTTTGTCAGGGTTTTGTAGAAACCGTAGCGAAGGGGAAGTGACGTATAGGGTGGGGGGACGAAATTCGGAGCAATAAAAGGGTTCGATGGACATTTCGTCGAGAAAGAAAGGAAATGTCACCCGATATACAGGGTGTAACAAAAATATTGCAGGACACGGAAATGAGAGACTCGTGTGGTGATTTTAAACAAGTTTTTCCTTAGTAAAAATGTTGTCCGAAGCTTTGTTCACGAAATATTAACGGAAAACCCCGACCAATCAGAGCGCGTGTCTACTGGCTGAGTTCTCGCGGTAACGTTCGCTACCAATTGGAGCGCGTAGCCATCGTTACCGCGTGAATTTCGGCCGGCAGACTCGCGCTCTGATTGGTCGGGGTTTTTCGTTAATATCTCGTTAACAAAGGCTCAGATAACATTTTCGCTAAGGAAGTACTTGTTTCAAATCAACACTTTTGTTACACCCTGTATAATTACAATCCGGTGATCTCGTGTGTTCGTGGTTTTCACGCGCGAGTGTTTCAGATCGAACGTGACTCGACGACGGAACGGCGGTCAACGTATCTCGTTACAAAGAGTTATCGAACATCGTAGATAAGCGCGAGGATCTGAAGGCGCGCGGGACATCCAAAAATAAAACCTGTCCAAGGGCGTAGCGAGAGGTCTTTCGAGGAATATGGGCTATCACGTGCAGATCAGATTTCCAGGTGTTTGGCCTCTTCTTTAGACGAGAAAATCTCGGCAGTTTCGCGGCACTGTATTAATACAACAGAGGCCATGTTAACAGATTAATAACGTTAATGGTATACTGGCGCTGAGCGGTTTCCAAGCTGTTGTATCGCCGTACAAACGGTTATCATCCCCTTCACACTACGGGTGGGTTTCTTTGTTCTTACGTATGTTTTTCATGCGGCAGAACACACTGCCAATGTGAAATCTCTCTAAGGTTCTTCCCCCATTTTCTTATCGTTGGTTCCCTTTTTCTCTATCTCTGTTACTTCCTGTATCAGCCCTGTTCAAGAAAGAGCCCCCGCTGGCTCCCGTCACGGGGACTACGACGCCAATGTTTCGTTCTCTGCCCCACAAAGCATGGGACAAATATCACTGGCTTGCTCTTGTTGTATAAATGGAGGGAGACCTCACGACGCGAGGAGCCTCTTTTGTAGACAAGGCTATTGTATAAGAAACATGGAATTTGGACGGTTCCTTCAAATGTTTCCTAACTGGTCGCCTAGCTGTCGCCAATGTGGGACATAGCAAGGGAAACCAATGGACACTCGAGGGTGGCATAAATTTCGCCTTTCCGGGGATTGCGTCGAGGGCCAGGATGAGGAAGACTTTTGGCGACCACGAGGCAGGGATTCCTTCGTTGAATGTATCGTTCACGACGCAATTTTCAGAGTCTACTATTTTCGTATGAAACATGCTGCCGAGAATAATTAGAGGAACACATGTTGGAACCGTCAACACCAAAACTAGGGTGCCAGCATTGCACGGAAATAATGTTAATACAATCTATAGTATTTCTTCGTTTCCTTCGCTTGATTGGCGCAACAGGGTTGTCCACTTATAGCGATCCTCTAATTGCTTTGAGCGGTGTATGTTACGAACTTCTTTGTTCCATAATCCAGACGTTATCTGAAGTGTCCTACAATCCAGGCATGTTCACTATTTCTTCTGGAGCGTCAAATTCCTTCTCCATTCTGTCATTGTTCTGTATTACTTTTTATAGTCTTCAAGTATCTCTATTACTCCCTATACAGTCTCTCAACAAGCCACATCAAATTTTGACAATCGTAGGTACTTTCTTCAAGCATCGCATTAATCCAAAACAGTTCCCAACTCTCTAAATCGGTTCGTTCATCGGCCCTAGTAAGCGGGCAAGCTTCGAAGTGCCATTGCGATGTGCAAACACACACACGAGATTAGCTGCTCGAGTGCCAGGTAGAGGACAGATAAAGACGAAACAGATATTCGCACGTGCAGTTTATTTCAATTTGCGCGATGCGTGCGCTTTCCGAATGTTTATCCGAGAAGCTTCAGCCGCGTTCACCGTGTGCGATTGTGGTGTGTTGAGTGAAAGGTTGGCGGAGGGGAAGGAGGATAGAGAAACGGGGAGTGGATTGCGGAAACAAAGACGGAGTGAGGTGGTAGTTAGAGAGAGGAGTGGGAGGATACGGGTGGAAGAAATAGACTGTCGGAGGCCGTCTTTAGCGAAACGCTGGCTGGCTAGCTGGCTGGTTTGCTCGCTCGACATTGTAAACAACAACATCGCGCCAGAAGTAAATGCTTCGTAACGGATTTCGACGATTGAGCAACCGTATCCGTTCCTTCCCGCTGTTTATGGTACACCATGCGTATGCATGAACACCAATAACGGAATATTGTCGAGGCGGACGTTATTCGAACTATTTGAGTTTCATCAGACTTTATTGGTATCATTGAATTACTGAAATTCATATTGCTGTGAGTTGAGCATAATCAGCTGAACGCTGTTGTTTATTTTTGTTTATTAAAAAAATTTCCTGCTTTGTCGAATGCCTAGTTTAGCACTTTGAGTGCATCGGACGGATAAATGATCCTAGTCCTAAGTTGAATCTGAACTTTCATTTTTTTGTAAATATTCTCACTTTAAACCCCTGTTTTATTATTTTAATTTTTGTTTTCTTTAACGTTAACCATTTTACGTAAAAGTAGAAACATACATTAAATTATTTAATGATTATGACACAAATAAACATTAAACTTCAAACACTGCTTCTACAAGTTTTTCTGCACAGTCCATAATTTAGGAAATATTGTTTATGTTTATTCGAAAGTAACTTAATAACGTCAGTATTTCCTTAAATTATCAAATTCTTGAATTCTGAATTCCTGTCCATTAAATACTGCATAATACGTTTTCATGAATATTTTACTATAATTTACGGTATTTAAAAATGACATGTTAAAAATTAGTCAACTAGCCTCAGTCTCCCTTACTATAAATTCTTCAAACCGTTATCAGTGCCTATAAATACACTGGCCGAAATTTCTATAAAATCACTATGTTTTTTGATGAATTCCTATAATTAGTCCATACCAATGAAAAATTTGGGTTTGATAGCATTTGGGGATTAATTAAAGAAAAACGTACACGTCGGTTTCAAAAAATAAATATAACATTTATTTACAAAAAAAAAAACAAAAATATTCAACAGAAAACAAACTGCGAAATTTCTGTAGAGTCATTCTCTTTTCACATAAGTAAAGTTGAAATTAACAATTGATTTTCACTATTTCTATATTAATACTTAGTGCAACCTCCATGTTTTTGAATGAAAATACAAACTGAAATTTTTCATTGGTATGGAATAATTATAAGAATTCATCAAAAAACATGGTGACTTTATAGAAATTTTGGCCAGTGTAGTAAGAAACAATAAAATTGCGTCGACAAGAGAGAACCAACGGAAAACCAGGGGTTACAGGTTCACCGATCGTCGGGATCGAGTCGCATATGTATCGTTACTACACGTCGCCCCGTTACGCAACCTGTGTTTTCGATCGACCACACACGGGCCATGAAACGAACTTCTACCAGTCCGTTTTGTGTTAATTTGTATGTTAATCGAGACGTCCGTTCCGGCTTCCGCGAGCTGCTCGTGAAAGCAGCCGGCGATGGAATTTCTCGCGCACACGTCGAAACCGTAACACTTCCGGTCGCGAGGCAGCGTATTTGTTTCCACGTATAAGCGCGGTTGCGACCGGTAAAATTATTTCAACCCTTTGTATCGCATAATCACGCGTCTGATTTTATTTTTCGAGGCGTTTGCGAGAGTATTCCCTGTTTGCACGAAGTCTACGCCATTGCTGCACGAAATTCAGCTGGGTGGATCGGGATCGAGTGTTATGGAAATTGATTTTCCGTGTTAAATTTGATATCCACTGGCGATCGAGTGTTCTATATTTGGTAAATTAAATAATAGTGGATAGGGAACTGTAAAATGTACTTTGGATACACAAAGTGGTTACTAGACTGCTGATGTTTATGCATTTATAGCATGTGGAAAATGTAGGAAAATAAGGATTATAGTAAAATTTATTAATATCTACGTATTCTTATGAACATATTGAAATCTCTAGTACAGGGAAAAAGAATTCTAGTCAATTTTGTTTTTCATTTATCTGTATCGAAAATTCTAAATTTGCATTAACAAATGCAGTCTAGTGATAACTCTTTACTCTCTTGGTTGTACACACGGTTACATACCCTCTAGTGCGCATCACTCGTAGACCCAATCATATTGTTGGGTTCAACTCAAAGTTCGTTCAGTTTTCTATTGACAAATGGGAGCGTTTGATCCTTTGTACTACCTACCGCATTACAATGTTCAAATTATATAATCATTATGTTCTCTGAACTTTTCTCTTTAGTTAATAAAAAAATCGTAAACATTGGGATAATGAAACTTGTTTGCGATTGATTTGAAAAATGGAATACCGGAAAGTGCATTTCCTGGCACCTAATGGTTTATTACTTTCGACAGCGTAAAATTGCCACCCCTAAACACAAAAACAGATTTTTGCGGTGTACGGAAACAATGCTGCGAGTGATTGTACGTGTTAAAAATGGCTTGAAAAATTTCAAACAGAAGATTTCACTGGCGAAGGATGCACCGCTATTAGGTAGACCTCTCACTGTTGAAAGTGAGATCAATATTATAACATTTCGATCATTCATATTACCTCATCTCATATCAATTATTAATCATTACTAATCGTTTTGATCTGATTCGCCTCGGCTACTCCATGCTCCATCGAAAGAACGCATATGAATTCTCAATGGTAATGATGGTACTTTTAAAGCAATGCATTTCAAAAAATTACAGAAAATTTGAAAAGTGATGTGTGTCCGTGAGCACAGTGGGGATCAAGCTTAACGAATCCGCGGAACTGCTCCGGCCGAGTGAGTGAGTGCTCCGTAACGCCTCGGCTCGCGTGTAACCGCTTGCCAAAACAAGAAAGTGGTTTACCGTACCGTTGAATAACATGACACACATCGGCGTAATTCGATTTTACTTTTCAACGATTCGCGGGAGAACGGAGAGAGAGAAAAAGAGAGAGACGATACGCGTTAGGAAAAATCGACGACTTTTGGTCTTACCCGGGGCGACCATTTTCTGGATGTTGAATTTAGAACGACGAAGAGGGGTTTGATCGTATCTCTCCGAAAGTTTCGAAACTTCTTGCGGTATAAAATGCGTGACGTGGGACAGAATTTATATCGATTACCTTCTGATTCAAAGAATTTGAATTCACTGTTAAAATGTGAGATCTTGAATCAATTTGGTATAAGGGGCTGTTTTTGGATATTGTTACATCAATTTTTGAAATGTTTCTTATACAAGAATAACTAGGTGTTAATGGTGTTAGTATTGCACGGAAAAGATATTAATTTAGAAAACCTGTAACACTTGTTTCGTTTCCTTCGCTTGATGGGTGCAACAGGACTGCCGATATTAGGGATCCTCTAATTCTTCTGAGTAGTGCACTAATTAGCTGCAAGAATTTCGTGAATATAGATTAGACAGGAACTTAAGGATATAAAAATTTTTCATTTTCTTCATCAATATACTATACAGAGTGTCCTGTAACTGATGGTGTAACCGGGTAGGGGGATATTCCACGTGAAAAAATAAGTCGAAAATATAGAATAAATATTTTTTCATTTGAGACTTCGTTTTCGAGTAATACGGCTTCAAAATTTAATTTGAAATGCGTGTATTCATCATGGTAGTAAGTAGAAACGGAATGCAATGAACAGACACTCTAAGGAAATCCTATTGAATTGCACGCGTATCCAGCAGATTTTCAAAGTCGATTTTCTCGAAAATGAAGTCTGAAATAGAAAAATGAAATCCTATATTTTCGACTTATTTTTTATCTCTATATTTATCAATTTGTTTTTCTATAGTTCTGTAAACAGTTCGGTTGCGTATAGTTTCTTATGCTGAAGGACAGAATTAATGCCGCTATCTAATAGATGGTGAAAAATAATTAGGTGAAATTACACATTAAATTCACAGTACCTTCCCGATTTTTTGTGTAACTGAAATAACATAAAATAACCCAGACAAATACTGAATATTAGTAAAATTAAAAGTTATTTATTTACAACTTATTCGTGACCATACCAATTGTATTATCAATTTTCTCGAAATTAGACTTGCACCACTCTGATAATAAACGGTTCAGTTTCTCGATATAACTCTGTGTAGCTGAATCAATCGCAAGATTTTTCTCATTAGGAAGAAACTTCAAAATTGAAGTCTCCAAGCGACCGACCCAATGTTTTCCCTCTTCCGAATAAATTCCCCGGGAACAAAGAGAAACGGGCGGAATTCTCCCTACCAGTGTATTTTATCCTTACTCTCCCCGAATGTGATGAGAGCCTCGGCGGAATATTGTTCAGTGAACTTTCTCCAAAGCTAGGCACTCGGTTGTTCCGTTCTTCAGCTCTGTTCTGATTCCCGTTGCTTGTTTTCGTACCTACTCCCCGGTTTCCGACCCCGTTCAACCGCGCGGTCTCCTCCGCGGAATCATTCCGCTAGATCAGTTTCGGGAGGAAAATCGCGAGTAAACACCAGGGCTCTTATTGTTGCTCAAATCTACGGGTACCTGAGCTTGAGTACTCTGATATCCACTCGATTGAGATCTGAGTATCCGAATATATGCGAGTACTAAAAAAACATATTTTATGCGTTTCTTTTTAATAACTAGGTCGTATATGATAAATGCGTCGTGCCTGAGTCTCACTTGGGTAAAACTGTCAATGGCTTAAACCTCACAGATGCTGGCATTCGGAGCGAAAGAGTTGATCCTCTGTCCTAATTCATCAAACAATTTACCTACAAACGAATTTGATCATTTAACCCAATTGCAGAACTCTTTTTTGATTCAAAAATGTTCTTTTCTTATATTCAACTTAATTGGAATGTTCTCGTTCCAATTGACATTCATCAATGGAAATCAACTTGTGTAAGAAAAGAGCGCTGCTTACAAATTCGAAGGTGGATGGACACATTGATCACCGGTTCGTTCCCGAAAATCTTTGATTTCACGTTACGTCGCCGCAGCACCACGGAGGCGTTACGATTTCGTTTGGTCACGCGAGCCCTCCGCGCCGCGTGGTCGGCATTGATCGAGAAAAATAATGTTACAGCAGACTTCTGACACGATTCCTGGTTCACGGTTTCCCACCGCGCCATTGGTTTCGCCACGGTTCATTGTACCGTTTTCACCGGCGTCGTTAAATATTTGCGCTCGATGTTTTCGCTTCTTATTTGATGATCGCGCGCAAGTCACCCCTTAACCCTTCTGGTACGGTATTGGTGCATTGCACCGTTTCCAGCGACTCGATGTACTCGTGAATTAATTGTAGCTATGAAAAATACCTCAAAATTTGGTTCATTAACACTAGAACTACCACGCAAGTCAAAATAACTTGTCAATACATTCTAACAATGACGATTTATCATGTGTCTGAGATTTTTTTGTGGGTCACGGGCAACCCATTCGTATTCCGAGGGTTAATTCGAATGATTTTAATAATACAAATAAGCTTTCGTTCATTTAAAATGGAATATTGACCCGATAGGTGTATGCAAAAGTAATGGCCGTTGTATTTAACATTGGTTGAAAACGCTATTATTTTATTCTTGAATTAAGTTGAATCGGGAAAATATGTTAAATTGGTGCACTAATTGATGTAATAATGCTAACGAGTGTTCCTATACGATATGTCCAGTTTAAGTTGTATATACGAAATTCTGCCTCTAGTTTTGGAGATGCACAGAAGTTGTTGATGTAAAATTTGTTTCATTTTTCATAAGGGAATCTAATGGAGAATATATCTTCAACTTTTCTGCAATCTCTCGAATTTATTTCCATCGACGAAATATGTACATTGTAAATATTTTCTACTTGAATTACTTTATTCAGACAATGTTGCTTATCTCTGTGTGCTCAAAGACAAATGTCTTCGTGAGATTTCTTGCAGACTCATATCTTCCTTAACTCATACACGCAAACAGAATAGAAAGCAAGCATGAGGTGACGATACTAGGAGGATTAAACGAATTTTCCGTCAAATTCTACGGTCCACGAGGCAGTAAGTATTACCCTTTTTTCTTCGATATCTTAGACCGTGTTATATAAACTTATTCGTTGGTAAATGTATACACTTATCTTGAGGTCTGTGTGGTTGATACATATGCTTGTTAACCGAGTGGATCGAAAAGATTATCGGAACAATTAGGACGAGTGAGATGCATTACAATGAATAAAATTGGCAGTTTTTAAGTATACAAATTTGTAATGGAGGTGTATTGAAAAAATTGATTGCTTCTAAATTGTCTATGAACAGGGTGTCCCAACTGTGGTGACCACCTAAATTATCTCTGTTGTTATTAATCGTACAGGAAGATAGTTATGGGATATGTTGTAAGGTTTATGACCTCTAGTACAATGATTCACGAAACAGTAGATCATGGTTGAGTATTCGTTTAGTTTAAGGTCATTGGTGTCTTTTGCAAATAAATCCACGTATTTTTAATTTCAATACAAGTTCAACATTCTATAACAACAAATCCCTTAAATGACCTTAAAGTAGTAAAATAATGCAAGAGAGTGGCATGAATATAATAGAACAATTACTTAAAAATTTATAAGCATTTCATTTTGATCTAATTGTTTTCTCAACCATTATATTTGACCTATAAAACTCTGCTACGTCTTCCGTAACTATTGTCTTGTATCACTGGAAACAGCTAATATACTTGAGATGGTCAGGTTGGCCTACACACTGTATAGCACAAGAATTAACCATTCGTAGTAGGGACACGTAAAAACAAAATGTAATATTCATCAGGTCATTTTTTAATAAATGTATACATTTACCGTGCTACTTGAACATCAGCATGCCCGTTAAATAAGTTTCCACAAAACACTTTAATCGCATGCAATTTCGAGGGAAACACGGTTTTCCTGATTCCGAAATAGAAACGATAATAGACGATTACACGGTACACGACCGAAGAGTGTTGGGTGATTATAAAACTAAACTACAAACG
Source organism: Dufourea novaeangliae (assembly GCF_001272555.1). Classification (NCBI taxonomy): domain Eukaryota; kingdom Metazoa; phylum Arthropoda; class Insecta; order Hymenoptera; family Halictidae; genus Dufourea; species Dufourea novaeangliae. The sequence continues at coordinate 3,935,736 of NW_015373942.1, read as the reverse complement.
CTTTTCAGAAGTACAAAAACAAGCGGCTGCGATTCCACCGTTAAGGTGCCGTGATCACGCGACAAAAGCCGTGCCGCAAAAATTATCACGTGATATAATAGCTAAACAATAGGAGGGTACGATGAGACGGAACGGCGCCTCTTTTCCGATATTAGATAAAGAAGAGGATATCCGAGAATAAGACTGACACACAAACTGTTCTTATGTTTCCAAAGTCGCCTCGAGGTCACTTCGAGCTACACATTTTGCGGTCGATCGAAGGTACAAAAAGAATATATATATATAGGAATCTATAGTTCACCTATATTTCGTTTCATATTCGAATTGACTGTCACTTATCCAACTGTTCTGAGATAATAAAGCTTGTTGTCATTCTATTAAAAAACCCCTCGAAGTGGCCTTAAAACGGCCTCGAGAGGAAGGACAAATAAGAATAACATTGTTTCAATTATCTTGTCCCGATGCTTATCTCGAGATACCTCGTACAGCTTGTAGATACAGATGATAATTTATTAAACAATAATTCCCGTGTCTTTCGGTGATTCCATTACATTCCGTACCCTTATTCCCCAAATATACTACGTCCTCCTTATACGTAACAAGGTTCCCAGAGATAAAATTATTCCTAAAGATATGAATCATTTAATGATTAGTAGATTACGGATTTTTTATAATAGAGACGTAACATTCTAATGTGATTCATAAAGACAAGGTACAAAAGTAGGAGTTACTTCTATTAAGTATCTTATTGGGTTAAGAAAATAATAGAGAATTCATTGCATTCAGTGAAAGCTTTGTTATTTATTTTGGATCGCAGAGCCCTCTAACTTTAATGGTCCAACGTTTCACTTCATAAGCAAAGAGTGAACAAAAACTTAATACTAAATTGGGATACCCTGAGACCCCATGCGACCATTTATGTGATTTTCTGAATACGACTACTTAAGGGTTAACAGCGTGGTACATAAACAACATCAACTCGATATCGACACATATTCACATTATTATAGATGTTGCAAATATGAATGCGTCCGCTTATCTGCAACATCATATCGTCAATGCTCTCCTCAATGGCAATGAGATTCTTGGCATGAGCGTTTCGTCGATTAGACGACGATCGTTTGTCGAATGTATGTTGGTCACATACACTGCTCGTATGCTGATCACCCACATTTCTGCTAATTGCAAACTCTTGTCTACCCGATACCTAAGTAAATTCTGACATTTTCTGTTTCCGTTGTATTTTACGGTGCATAATACGTGCTGATAAGTTGCTGATGTCGCCAGTGATGACAATACGTTACACATTTACCGATGAAATGTAAGAAATACACTTTTGGCAAAAAGTATAGCCTCACTCGGGCATTAATGAATTTGTTTAAATGAAATGCAAATTTTCCACTTTTTGATCTCTTTGTTCGATTTTATTTAACTCGGTGCCCAAGGTAAAGTCTTCCGTTACAGAGTTGTCAAATTGTAAAAATTTGTTCATATTTGAGAGCGGATGTACTTCAGTGGCACCGTGTATAATTATAATTCTAATATGGTGGCAATACATTCTAGATTTAAAATATATTCTGAATGTTCTGTTCAGTTAAAATGACGGAGGATGATGGGAACATTGTTTTAATTTGGTTGTTTACCAATGAAGAAAACGGCGATGACAATAAAAAAAAAAAGTAATATTTATTTCTCGTCGCTTTTATCGTTCATCATCTGTGAACATTAGCTCTGCTCGCTGGTCCAATGTAAAACAGTTCCATTATAAAACAATAGATTGTATTTCTATATTTTACTCTTATCGCCGCAACCCGATCGTTTATCGCAGCTCCAACATAAACATACCCTAAAGCGTATCGAACGAGGCGCTGACGCAGTGTGTTCCGTGCATCTCGGGGCCGACTTTTATCGAGTTCCACCGACGAGTCGCACCGTTATACACCTTTGTCCGTCCACCGTTTCTTGGTCCCCCGGCAACCTTGCCCCGGCGAAACCGTCGTCGCTGCCCGCGAATAATGTATCGTCGCGAGGAAGGAACAAACGGTCGACGTTTCACGTGCCCATTCTACGTTTCCAGCATTTGATATGCCAAGGTCGGCCCTCCTCTTCGCGGCGGATCTACTTATACAACGGTATGCGTGTGGGTGTGTGCTTGTGTGTGTTATTTACGCTTCTATACGGAACGGTAGGAAGCGAAGAAAGCGTTAATCGATCGATAACCGACGAAAGTTCCTCGACATCTCGGGGTTGTACCTTTTCTTTTATTTTCTTTTGTTTAGCGCGTAACAACGGACTTGGCCCTGGTCTCGGCCACGATCGAATTCGAGCCAGTTGCGACATATCCACTCGTCTCTGTCCGACAAAGTCCGCTTCGTGATTCTGTTGACTGGGTAAGACGAGTGACCCTTTTGGAATTTGACGCTTTTTTTTTTTAATGTATATGTGAAACCGTTGGAGGATATCAGACGTTTATTTTTATTGAATCAAGGTCATTTTGAATAGGTGTTATGTAACTGGTGACAGTTTTAGTGATAACGATTGGACCGCGGTCGTTATGCATTGCATTTATTGCAGAGTGGACTGCTTAATATTAGAATCACCAGCATTGAATGTATGCGAAATTAAATTGTATAATATAGTAATATACGTAATGTATCTCTGGTGGGCGGGCAAAATAGTATGAGTTAGTATTATTAGTTTTGCAGGGAAGCACATGTAATATTTAATACGACAGTTAATATTATAAGTGCTTCTTTGTAAAACTAATAATTCTGACTTATACTCTGTTGCTCGTCGACCAGAGATATACTACAATTTAGCATAATGTACACTTTAAAGCGCATAGTTAGTTGAAAGTCAACGTAAATTCCGCGAAGACCCCTATTATAATTTCAGTAACCGTAAAACACGAAATCTTCAATCCGTCAGTTTGACGGGTCAGGTGGTTCTAGTGTTAAAATCAAATCGAATAAAATCCAACTTACGAAACTTTTTCTTTTGTTTTTTATCTAATAAAAATTAATTAGAGAACGAAGATACTTTTGTTTTTCGTTCTGGTTGTAGGAGTTACTTTTAGAAACGGAACTTTGAATTAAGACCCGCGGTGTAATAATGATTTAACAGTGTAGCTTCGATGAGTGTAATCTTTATGAGAGATTACGTTTTATAAACAATCTACGATCAGGTGATAAACTGACCATATGTTTCTGTTCGTTCACTTCAAGGTTCTTCCATTCGATAGTATCGCGATATTCGGATGAGTATAGGTTACGTCATGTTCACGTGTATTATTGGATAAGATGTATCAGTGCGTCTTTATTCATGTTTCATGCAGTCCACGGGGATCCTCGAAGTTGCATTCTATCATGTGTCAGTCTAATATTTGTTTATTTAGTTATCATACGGGTATAAAGCTAGTATGCAAACACAACAATTGAAACAAAATAACAGTAGAAACAGTTACAGCAACATACTATACAGTGAGGAATTGATCATAATAGGGGATTTTTAATTAAACATTAACTTAAACTAAATAGTTTTTAATACCCTATGTAAGGATATCTTAATATAATATTACTCGATATAACGAATTACGAGTATTTATAGTCAATAGTCCATGACAGTGGAGTTCTGTTCGCGTTTTTTAATTGATTTAATTAGTTCGGGACCGTCCTTCGGAAAAACTTCCATTTTCATTATGCAGCATTGGTTCGGTGAAGCAATCGATTACTTCTATCGACGTGGTCATTGGTGTGTTACGGTGATTGCCGTAACCCGTTGGTCGTCATTTGCGATTGGCAAACACCACTCCTATATCAAACAAACAGAGATTTTTTGTTGCCAATTGCCCCATAGACACCACAAATCCGCTTAAATTAAACCCGGGGAAATCTGAGCTACCATTTAAATCAGTCGAAGAATCCGGAATGAATAGAATCTGTCGCATGACGAAAGCGGAACAAACCTATTCATTGTGAGAAATATTATTTACTTAGAATGAAAATGTTACAAGTGTTCGGCAAAGAATAAAATATCTCTTGTTACGTTCATTTTCCTTGGGTTTGTTGTATGGTATACAGGATGATTCATAAATATTGTTTCAGAGTTGATAAACGTACTCTGCATCTCCAAATTAACATTAAAATGAATTCTGGTTAGAGTGATGAACCTATTAATGGTGTAACAGTTAAGCAACTCATTACAAGGCAAATTAAATTAAAAAAAGGTGCTTGTAAACAGATGAGACAAATAAGTAGAATATCTGTCAGATAGAAGGATCTTAGTAAATGAAAAAAAATATACAATTTCTTTACGTATATATGAAGTTTTATACCATTGTAAAAATTGTATAGAGTATTTGAACATAGACGGTATAGTGCACTCGAAGATCGTGCAATATTCAGTGTTCGATTCACTAATGAGACAACATTCGAGTGAATCGCTGCCTTCGCATCACACGGTTGCCTCTTCAACCTGTCTGACAGCATTCACGGATACGAGTTCGCCTACGTGACTGCACAATATTGTTAATTGCTCCCACCCAGTGGTCATCAAGTGTTGATTTCATAAGAATTGAACCTGCATTTATCCCAGAAACTGGAAGGAGCGTGCGTTTTAGTAAAAATCAAGTCATTCGGCTAATATTTCTAACATACCAGTGATAAAACTGATCTGTAGAGTTTCGAATCAATAGGGAATCTAGACGTCTGTAGGAGTTCTACTCTCAGTCCATGAATTCTCTTCCGACCTGTCGCCAGGAATTGAATCTGCATTTTTCCCAGAATCTCGAAGGAGTGTGTGGTTTAGTAAAAATGAAGTCATTCGGCTAACATTTGTAACATATCAGTGATAAAACTGATCTGTAGAGTTTCGAATCAATAGGGAATCTAGACGTCTGTAGAAGTTCTTCTATTCTCAGTCCATCAATTCTGTGACCTATCATCTGGAATCGCAACCTATACATTTCACATGGTTCACCAGTGATTCTTGTTCTCTGTACCACACATTACCCATCAAACACCAGCAAGAATTTTACGAAACACGGTACGCAACCATTACCTCCAGTATTTCGTAATGCAAACATAGGGGACAGATGGTTCGGTGTCCCGAACCAAGAAAGCGAATTAATCTTATCGGAACGTAGTCTTCGTCGCACGAGACAAACAAAGTGGCGTACTCGTGGAAGGTTCGAGATAACTTCGCGGCTACTGTTTCTCTCGAAGTCTCATCGCGACAGGACTTTAACACCCATCGAGGACGATGTCTGTGCACTGTTACGGACTCTGACTCGCAGTATGGATCACTTTTGTGTTTCTAAATCGTATCGTTGAATGTTTTCCAATTTAAATAAAGTCTGAAATTCTGGAAATGTTTATATCTGTTAGATATTTTGGTCCAAGGTGTTTGATTTCTAAAAGAATCACGCTGTTTCAGGGTTCTGGGGTAAATGCCATGTGGTCAATTACAGTCCTCTTACCAAAATGCATCGTTGCCATTCCTATTCCAGTGTTCCTCTAGGAACAATGTCCTTATTCTTAAGAGGGTGAGTCTGGTATAAACGGGCCAAAAATAAATAAGCGTTAAAACGTTAAAAGGTACAGGAAAATTTTCATTAGGAAAAATGAAATGGTTTGGAGTGATGCATCACATGGTGCATGTGTCTTCTTCGAAAGTGGAGGCTTTTCAATGATTTCAAGGTGACCTCTATTTTTTAAAATGGAGCTATACATCTTTCATACACCTTTCAATGCAATTTTTAATTTTCCACAAAAAAGCATTAAGATACTAGGGTTGAAAAATGATAGTCAATTGTATTAGAATTAGTAAACACGAGCGAAAACACTTTTTCGAACCAAGAACCTCATACTTTTTTTTGTAAAGAATTAAAAAATGCAGCGAATAGTGTATGAAAAATTTATATTTCCATTTTAAGAAATAGAAGTGAACTTGAAATTTTTTAAGAGTCTCTATTTTCAGAGACCATACAATGCAGTACTTGAAACTATTTAATTGTTCCTAATGACACTTGTTTCTATCTTCTATCGTTTTAACGCTAGGGCCTGGCCCAGTTGCGTGGAACACCCTGTATACTTCAGAGGTTAATCGCAAAGGGCCGGTCGAACGACTAGGGGTTATCGAGGGGGTGGGGGGTCATTCGAACGATTTGTAGGTTTGACATGCAAAGTGATTCGCGCACGGAACGTAGCACCGTCGCACTCGAACGATGGCAATCACGAAAATAAATACGAAGGGACGCGCACGGACCGGCTGTGCGCGCTTCGTAACCGCCGCGTGGTTACGCAATTTCGCTCATTGGCAAAGTAGAAATAAAACCGGGCAACCATCGAGAAGACGCGTGCGAGCCGAACCAGACCTTATCATCGTTCGCCGCGCTGTAATTTATTCGTGAGAGCGTTAGCTTCGTTTTTTCCAAAACGCAATGGACTACGTTTTCACCCTTGGACGGGTTAGGTGCGTGGGTCCACATTGACCCAGAATCTCAGAAAATTTAGACACCCTTCCAACTTACATAGATCGACTGAACGATACAGTTGCTTGTGTTAGCGTTTCGTAAGAGCAGCGTACAGTTATTCCTCGATGAGTGTTTGAATGCTCCTCGGTACTGAATATTAAATATTTTATAAATTAATGTGCATATGCAGGTAAACAAGGTATTATTGCCTTCAGAATTTCAAGCTCTATCGCTGTGCTAAAACTCTTTAAAAAGTCAGCGTTACATCTGGAGACCTCTCTTTGTCATGCTTCGAACATTCATTGGGGGTTTACTGTTGTTTGAATAAATTTGATTCGAAACATATCTGTGGATAGATGAGTAAGGGTTTATCTGTAATTATCTTATGAGTGGGTATTTAACATCCACCTTTCGTGGGTTAACTTTGTCCCCACCAAACGGTTCGTTCGCTTTGAAATATGGCAGATACGTTGCGTCTAGCTGTCTATGGCTATAGCCTTACCGGTTAATAATTAATACCGCGTGACATTGTATCTGGAAAACAATAAAACACGGGACTAAAGCAGGCTAAGTCAATTGGATTATTCGTACAGGGGATCTACAGGGTATCTGTTTTAACACTTTGACGGCCACGTCACCCAAATATGAGTGACACGTACATTGCAAAGAGGCTGGAATATTTTAATATCGTTACAAAATTTTTGCGTAAAGTGAATACCACAATATAACGTAAAAGGAAGACCAACAGCTGCCATTAACTAAACGCATATATTTTTGACGATTTATGACTTAAAAAATGAAATAAAATATGTCTGCCTACGTACGGCCTTGTTCACTGTGATAATCGACAATTTAACTGGACTTGGTGGAGTATCTTGTAAGGAACTGAAGGTATCAAGAAAATGTTCTTACAAAAATTGTTTGGCATGAAAAGGAATATAATGCGGTACAAATAATTTTTTTGTAGTTAGAGTAGTAGGCACATTTTAAGAACAAGTTAATGCAATACTTTTTTTGTTCGTAATACGACAGCGTTTGTTGAGACGAGTTCAACGATGTGCCACGTGAGGTCATTGAGTGTAGTAGGAGGTCGTAAGTTAGTGAGATGTTAAATAGTCAGACCAATGCGAATCGCGGGTCTGGTGTGAAATGTGCTCACGTTGCTACAGCTCCTTTGAATTTCATTTAACTTACGAACTCTTACTACATTCAATGACCTTACATAGCAAATCGTTGAACTCGTCTCGACGGACACTAACTAAAAAAAAATATTGCACACTATTGAAAAAAAGTTGACCTTGAAATCTCACTACACTATACCTACAAAAAAATTATTTATACGATATTATGTCCCCGTTCGATTTCGAAGCCGATACAATCAGGATTGAATGACCTCTACCGAAAAAAATACAATCAACTTGAAGTGACATGTTTATGTAATTGCGAATTCGCAGCAGCGGTGAATGTGGTGACACGTTGGCTGCCACAGTGAAAAAGGCCGTACGTAGTCGAACACACTTTATTTCGTTCTTTGAGTCATAAATCGTCGAAGATACATGCGTTTAGTAAATAGAGGCTGTTGGTCACGTTTTGAATTATACTGCGATATTAATGTCACGCGAAACCTTTGTAACGGTATTTAAATAATCCAGTACGTTTGCAATGTACGTGTCATTCGCATTTGAGTGACGTAGCAGTCAAAGTGTTAAAATGGTTATTTTTCTAAATCTCGACTGTTATTCGTGTCCCGTTTGTTCCCTGGTGTCTCGTAATTACGTGAACACACGCCGACGTAAAAAGTGGCCGTGAAACTGAAAGATCGTTGCAGCGACAGCTGATAAGATTAACACATCTACCGGGGGGTACCATTTTTCGTCGACGAGCCGCGTACCTATCTGTGTTTCCTTTGTACAGGTCAAATAGGCGACCATATCGAAACCGGAAAAATTGACTGATGCCACCGCAGGCTTTCGATAAAATTAATTTATTCTCGTTTCATTAGGCCCCCGGCATTTTTCTTTGACGCCCAATAACGTGAATGCAAATACTGGAGTATAAGAACCGTGCACACGTCGTGAGCTTCGTTCTCGTTGCACAAAGCACAGTGGTTTGGAAACGCCTGTAAACGAGGCGGTCTACGATATACACTTCGGTGGTATACGGTGTTCCGCACGGTGACCCACTTTAACAGCGGGGCTCTAATACACCCCAGGATTCTGTTCGACAAGAGACGGTAGAGACTAGCGTGGCTGTAATGGATGGACATCACGGAGAGGTTAATGCGTTTGTGGACTATACGAACAAGGAGGTACTTTTATCGGGTCGTCTCCCATAAGTAATGTGCGTTTCTTGTCGCTGACTTTCAGTGGAAAATACTATAGGCAGTCGTAAAAGGAATGTTACCATATTATTTTAAAATAATTTTCAAATGAAACAGTGTAAATATACAGGAGGATGTTAATAAAAATATGGGACACTTGAACAAGGTAGATTTTACATGGAAGGACTAAGACGAAAGTCAAGAATGATGGAATTACGTTTATTGTTAAAATACGGGCGTCAAATATGTCTGACGCAACGGATTATTCTACTTGAGAGGCGCGATTTTCAACTATTGCACGAGTCGGTTTCATTCATTAAATTTGATTAGGTTATCGATTGGGCCAAGTGTATCAGCTGGGAATTGGCTGTACAGGAATATTCGTCCAAATGAATCGTGAATTTTTAAAAAGAATTCTCTCGTGATCCAGTCGAATTAGTCTATATCGTAATCTGTAATCATTAGTTGTTTGTTAATTTTTTCGCGGGCTAGTCTTTTCAGATATGAGTGCCGGAATTAAATTATCGGTTCAACTATGTAATTTTTATTATATCCATAATTTTTGTTGTATTTTTATTATATTTATTTGTTTTTATTATATTTATATTTAGTAATTCTGAGAGATGTTCGTGGTAGGTCCAAGATTACTATCTTACTGAAACATGGAATGAGTTAGTGAAATTATTTCAACAACTTGCATTTCTATGTCGATTTCTATTTTTCTCAAAACAAGTCAAGTGTCCCGTTACTTGTGGACGGCAGTGTATATAAGTATACTTCCTCACGTGTCCATCAATACATAGGAAAGCAATATATACGGTGAGTAAATTTCTACTTAGTATTTATTACTTTTACTATTTCATGACAAGTACTAATGTCGAATTCCACTATCTTTCATTTTATTCCCGAGTACACGTCTTACGCGCGTAAATTACGTGTCTCTTTCTGACTTTAACGAACCGTCCCAGCGACTGACGTGCGAATGACGCATCGCAGCTAAAGGGTTAATAACATTTATTTTTAATTATCGATGTGTTGACCATTCCTTTCCATGACCTTTTCTCATCTCTCAGGTAGTTTTTTGCATTCCTTATTTCAGCCTCGGAAGATGTTACTCTACACGTGGTTATACATATACGAGTGGTGTAATTCACTTCGAAATTTTAAATGAAAATCTAATTATAGCAGCACGTATCTACATATAACCAACAACTTGATTGCCTATATGAAGCTTTAGGGGAAAGACGACCATTATATTAATGAATCGCATAGGAATTCTGTTTCATTGTGATAACGGTGAACCACACACGGCAGACAATTCTAGATAATTAAAAGAGAGATGACTATTAGAAAAACGATTAGAGAAGAAACTAGAAGTTATATTGAGAACTCGTACTGCATCCGCCATATTCCTCCGAATTTGCATCAACCAATTACCACTTATTCTGATCACTGAAACATTTTTTAACGGGTAAACAATTCGACGATAGTGAATACTCAAAATACGCCTTGTGTTCAAAATTTGTTTGAAACGAGATGTAAGAATTACCTGATTGATGGAAAAAGATCATAGAAAGCAATGGTCAGTACATCGATGATTAAAAAGTAAATGTAAGTATTAATTTTTTGCACTGAAAGTTCGCTTGAAGAATCGACATTATTTACGTAATGGTCTGATAGTTTCGAATAAAGAGATCGTGGTGAAACGTGTGACTATTAGGCTAAAAATAGATCGACAAGTATACTGGAGATTTTTGCAGCAGCGATTAAAGAAACGTATACTTCGTCCGTTTCATTCATGCTTTCTGTATTTCTCATATTGAATTGCAGGGCATCTGGAGAGTATACCATGAGGTCAGGGTAAGACTCCGCCTTTAAGATAGCTTTAAGATTGGCTATTGTTTGTACCAACTTACAATTAGTAGTTGTGTAACTTGCGCAAGAGTCTTGTGCGTGTTCTCAGCGTGTCCAACAGATTCTAGGTAGAAGTTACCCCTGAGTCTCCTTGATTGACCAAAACTCGTGAACTCGAGTATAATAGGGATAAATGAAACATTAGTGTATAATTTCTCGGTTGAATGCTTTGTGATCTGAAACTACATTAACCAAAATTCATATCTACTAAGGCAAATTATAATTGTAATTTGTAAATGTAACATTGATAAAATATGTAAAATATGTTATAGGGTAGGCAGATATTTTTATGAGTCATTACGTAATACACGAATTGTACGAACACTTTTGTTTTCCGACTGCAAATGGATATTGGATGGAAATTAGTATAGAATGGAAATTAGTACACATGGAAATCAGTCTAGATAGAACCAGTATTAAATGGAAATCGGTATAAATGGAACTGCTAGGTTGTACCATATGCATATGAAATTACCGTTTCTATAGACCGAGAACGGAAACGCTTATTTTTGAAAAAATAATTTTTATTCATTTGAAATATGGACCGTGATGATTAATAGATTTCTTCAAACCAGATATTATATGATAATCAAACCAAATAATTGTTCATCAAATGTCGACTAATTTTTAGGAAGGAGTATTATTTTATTATAAAAATTAGAATTTCCACGTTAAAAGATTAAAAATACCGAAGTACTTTTTTACCTTCTATTTGTTATTCGAAACTTTTTATCTGGCTAATATATTTGCTCATCTCTGATTTTAATGAAAATATATGTTACTAATGAACATTTATTAACGAATATGTATTAACAAAGTAATATAATTGGACGACAACCCCCTTCACATTCATTAGCTGTAATAACAATACTCGATATCGAAACGAAAGTATCGATTATTTAGATGTACAGGGTGGCCCAAAAGTTACCAGACCATTTTAAAATATAATAACTTTTCAGAAAGAGCCCGCCACTGTCAAGAACAAAATGTCTAAGAAGTATATTTATTGTTTATAAAAGCATAAATGTGAATTTTGAATACAAAAAAGAGTTATTCTATTTTTAAATGATGTTGTGATATTTAGGACCACCTTGTATTTACTTAGATCGGTTCATCCATAGACACAATAAATCATATTTAATTTACTAATCGCGGTTGACTATCAATTATGTTCTAATATCTGAAGTTTCACGTGATACAACCTAATAGTTTTAAACGGAGTGCACTGTAAATTTCAAACAATTTCCTCTCGGTCAATGAGAAGTACACATGATCTTTCGAATCACCCTCTTTCCTCGCACAATGCGTATCAGCTTCATTCACGGGCAAGATTAATTTTAACGCGGACCCTGAAATTACACCGCCCCGCTCGCAGCTTGTCAGAGGAGCTAGAGGGACGAGCGTTCTGCGGCTAGTCTTTCGGTGTCCATTAATAGTTCGCAGGCCGCGCTTCAAATTCTATCAGTGGATAGAGATTCTTTTCGTCACACGCTGCCAAATGCACCATAATTGTGTTCCAATCGACGCTCGCTCGTCGAAAGAACCTCGTAACAATTCAACGGTTCTCCTCGCGATTAATCAGTGGGTTCGATAACTTGGTCGTAGCGTTTCTTTCACCGAAGTATAATTCATCCGTGTGTGCTTGTTCTCTTGTTCAAAGTCTAAGCTGGTGCAAGTGTGTCTTCTTTATCTTGGTAAAATCGTCTTGTGTTTGTCAAGCATTAGATTTCTCCGTGAGGTCTCTGAACTATGTATCGTACGAACGGAAACTATTTTATTATAAAGTATTACGGAAAGTATATGACAACCAAATACACACAGTGTAATTCTGAGCACAATTTCTGGCCTATTTTATTGCCGATTATAGACAATTGTTTCGACTATTAAGAATTGAAGTAATAGGTATGAACAGGTAACGAGGTTCACTTGTACATATTTTTGTCGAAATTGCTCTCTACTCAATTTTTTATTTACTTGGCTTGATTCTTCGTCTTCTAAGTTCCATTAGATTGGTGACAGATTATAATTCTGTATACTTTGTATAGACACTACAAAACGCTGCTTATTGCAAGTCATTTCGATTTTATTTAAACGGTAATCTGCATCGCCCTAGAAAAATAATCAAAGATATTCTATGTATTTTATAATTATAGTAAGGTGAACAGTAACCTTAAGACGTTCAAATGTCCATTTAATACCCACTAAGCTAATCGTCTATATAATCGTAAACATACACCGTTAACACCGTAAACAACCACAGTACTGGACAAATGAATTTGACAAACAGACCTTTTACTCTCTTTGGTTGTCATGGTGATGTTACAAAAGTTCTGCCTTGCCGAGAGTTTATTATTAGTCCGACGTTAGCTTTCATGGAAGTTACAGGGATGTATCTAAATATGTAGTGCAAAATACAAAATAAGATTTATCTATATTTAGCTGGATAAACGTATTCGGACGTTGCATTTACAAGTATCAGTTGTAATCTGAAACAGGAGTTTCATGAGAATATCATATAAATATCTTTATTTTATCCATCGTAGTATCGTACGAGGTACAAATTTTCCAAAAATCTTAAAGCAAATGATTACAGCTTACATAAATGCACCGTCAATAACCACAGTTTCGATGTATGAACATTCCGAAATAGACGGTATACAGGGCGTTCGAAACAAAAAAGGGCCCAAAACTTTAGGTGCTTATAATACTCGCCGAGTGGAGGAAAAAATATCGGATCAACATAGGTCCTAAAAAACAATCCCTTTAAAGAAATATACAAAAGTTTGTTTTCACATTTGTTACAGATGTTCCATATGTCTTCCTTCAATTTCAATACAGAACTCACATCTGCGGATCATAGATCGACGAAACATTTTCAAATATTCCTCCGTATTGCCTGCTGTCGTACAACCTCGAATTAATCTACTTCTAAAGCAATTTTTCTGTTTACATTCAATATGTTGCGAAGAGACACGATATCGAACGCTCGTAAGTATAAAACTTAATTCTACACCGAAAGGATTGCTTTCAGGATCTATATTAATTAAACATTTTTTACTCCACTCGATAAATACTATAAGCCCCTAAAGTATTAGACTGAACACTTTGTATTTAGTAAATAAACAATTTGTTCAGTCAAATGAAAAATATATCGAAGTGTGACGCTCTTTCTTACACATGATATTTTTAGTTTGGTGGCCTGAAATCGGTGAGGGAATCGGAACAGCAATGTTCAGCAACGCTTTATTGGACGCCAATGCGTTAAAACGCTGGTGGACCATCAGTCAGACGGCAATGGGTGATCCGTCTGGTGATTCCCGTGAACCAGTTCCCCCCGTGTTTCCGTTCGTCAGCCGAAACCGAGACAAATTACACGGACGATTCGCGCAATCCGAGTCGTAGTTTGCGCAGCTGGAGGCTGATTAAGTTGAACTCTACACGAGGCTTTCGAAGCGAGCATTCGTTCGGCTCCTTCGTCTCGTTTCCGCCGGCAGAATTCCTCGACCGTTTTCACTCGGACGCCACAAAGCATGCCCGCAAAAAAAAGGAACACGGGGTAGCCTGAGAAGGAGGAGGATACACTGGCCAACAGACTCCTGCATAATTTCTATGTAAATACAGTCATCACCGTACGTTTACATCGAGATCGAGACCGTTCTCTTTGGTTGTGACACGCAGCATCTGTTCCCTATAAGAACTTCCCTCTGATTCTTCGGTAGGTGTACGAGAATGTTAGAAAAGGGAATGATCAATTCAGTTCTTGCTGGTCGTTCTTTGTTGTTTATCGATCGATCTTGGAGGAAAAAGGACGACAATTTTGTTCGTCTTTGGCAGTTACTTATTATATTATAGGAAACTATGTTTTCTGTTAATAAGACGGTAGATAGTGGTAAGCAATTTAATGGAAAAAGCAAGTACTGACGATTAAATAATTGAGTGTCGTAAGTTTTAATTATATGATCTTTTTGGTTGCTAGTAGTTAAGTTGTTTTATAATAGACACAGAAGAATCACTTAAATATATCCAGGAACATACGTTTTTTCCATCGACTTTGGTGGGTAAAAATTATTGACTATAAAGAGTGAAGGGAATTATTAAGAGTTATGAGATTCTGAAATCTGGTGAAATTAATAATAGGAGAGACAAAATTTAAAGAAAAATTAAATGACAATGTTAGATGATGTTAATTACCTCGAGCATCGAATGACGAATCGAGACTTTATGTCGATCAATCGAACGAACCTTTTCGAAGTCCAAACTGCAATTTTAATCGACCATAACGCGTACGAAAGCAGAGTGCGTGTTTCCCAATCCGTATGCACACATGTCGCAGATAAAAAAGGTCGCTCGCCTCTTCTTATCTGCACGCACGACTATTAATTCATTGACGAGTTGCGACGCGTGATCGTTCAGACAGCTCTTGCAAAACATTCGGGTTAATAACACAATTCGAGACCGACGCATTATTACAAGACTCTGTGCACAGAAGTCGAACATATTTGCGTCTGTATACAAGGTGGACTATCTGAACGAGATCATTTAATTATCTTCGTTACTGGTCCGTTGTATGAAAAAACTCCTCAGGACAAAGTTGCAATATTCGAATGGGCACATGTAACGGGTGAAAGATATTTTTTCAAGGTCACTTTTTTTTTTAATATATAAATTTCAAATAGCAGCATTTATAAAATTGACTATTCTTCTTTCTATTTCATTCATTTTTACCATTGTGTCAGTTTGACACCAAGGGAGAAATTAAATTGGAACAATGGGGAACTGATTAGAGTTAATGAAATTTCAAGGACACTGGTGGTTTTTTAAACGGAGTCCAATATTTATTTTCTATATCCTTTCAGAACATAAAAAACCATAAAATACTCTATAAGGATATAGCAAAAAGTAATGGGATTCCATTTAAAAAAAATTACCAGTAACCTTGAAATTTCATTAACCTTTATCAGTTATATTGTCCCAATTTAATTTCTTCCTCGGTGTCATATTGACAGAATGATAAAAATGAATAAAGTAAAAAGATAAATAGTTAATCTTAGAAATTTTTTTATTAAAAAAATTACCTTAAGAAAAAACATTTTTTTCACGATCACATGTGCCCATTCAAATAATGTAACTTTGTCTTGTGGACGTTGTTCGTACAAATATAATAAATGCATCCATATTATTGTAACGTAAATCGATGTAACACCAAATAAGCGATACGTTCAATTTTTTCAGATTTTTTATTTAGACCACTTTCATAATTACCAACGCATTTAGGTGGCTCATCCTGTATACGTGACCAGTAATCGGATGAATGGATGAGATATTACACGATTCATGAGCTGGGGTCATCAGTCTCCATTGTTTTTACACGCTCCGATGGAATCTGGTTTGCAGAAACGCCACGAAACTCCCCTGATTCTGCCTTCCTAGGTGTACGTACCGTGTCATTTTCATTTTCGTTGTTTTTGTCGTGGATTTAATTTGCGTCGGCCTCCGCGTCGCGTACAGTTATCGTGGGGGTTGCATTCTAACCGCCGCCGTTTCCACCAGCTCCTTTTTGAACCGACGCTTTTGCGCCCCGAAAACGTCCAGGCTGAATTCCTTTTTCCTCTATTTCGTTAAGCCACCGTTAATTCTTTGTTTCACTTTATGTTTTCATTCTCTCTTGACGTCGGAGCGACTCCAATGAAAATGCTAAGTCTCGAGGGCCCAGGGAATGTGCGTGGATATATAGTAGAACTTTCTGTATCCGAACCGTCTGTTATTTGAAGGGAGTGTCTCCTAGCAACAGATACCTTCCCTGTTGAAAATACAGTGGGTAACAAAAGTATTCGCATACCCTTTAAAGCAGGATAATTTTTTGAAAATTAGTCAAAGTGACTTGAGTTCTTTTGTGAAGTAACGGACATTTGTTTACTAAATGATGTGTAAAAAAAATTTGAAAAAGTTCCAATTGGTCGGTTTTCAATGAAAGTTTCAGTATGTATATAAGTAATATAAATCTTTGATATGTATTTATTAAATTTTCATTATAGCATCAGATTAACAAGATGTAAAAAGCGACCTTTACTATTTTCTTCGCGATTTCGACCAATTACAACGTTTTCAAATTTTTGTTTACATTTCATTTAGTACTCTAATGTTCCTAACTTTACAAAAGAACTCAAGTGACTTCGACCAATTTTACAAAAATTGTTCTATTTTAAAGGGTGTGCGAATACTTTTGTTGTTGACTGTGTCTAGTGCTTATGTGCAATGCGTAATTTCTTCCGTTCGATCGAATTTTAAGCAGTTATTTATGTTGAAAACTTTCTGTAATTTAGTAGATCAGAGATTTTGGGAATTTTTGACGTGAACGATTGTTTGAAATTTATGGGGAATTATCAGACGAGGGTAACACGACGATTTTTTTATGAATTTGGAACGTGATATCGTGATTTGAAGAACAGCCGATACGTGTTTTTTCATATCTGCTGGTATCCATATTTAGGGGATGAAAACAGCACTCAGAGTTGAGGGTGAAAATACATTTCCTTCGATATTCTGTACACTGTTCAGTCTAAAAAAACTGTGAAATAGAACTACAGTTTGTAATAAAATCATATTTTTTAACGACCCGGTATTTTGAAGGATGGTGTGCGTAGTCACTTTTATCATTGGAGGAAAAACGATACCGTTTTAACAACTTTGAAGAATATTACATAGTAACTATTCCATCTGATAATGTAATCTAAACCGGTTTACGAAGGACTTTCTACAGCTTCTCCAATGTTTCGTGGAACAACTCGAATTGTAATCTACATTAGAATTAAAATGTGTTCAACGTAAATTGAAGAAATCAAAGATACGGTTTTCGGGCGAAAAATTCCATTACACAATAATGTTTATTTTAATCAACTTTCGACTAGTATTGCGAACACGGTTTAACTGTATCGAGTGTTTACTTCTCTGATAAGGACGATAGAGGTCTCGAACGACACAGACCGAATTTTTCTGACGGATGTTCATAAGAAAAAACAATTAACCCTTGTGCACCGTTCGGATCAATTTCATACAGAGCCAATATTTTGATTCTTATTAATATTTTTTATTATAGAAATTTGTATATTAATTTAACACAAATAGCTTACATGCAGAATAATATAATCTAGGCAAATATATTTCCCTAACACTAAAACTATCGACAATAAATGTATATATTCGTATCGGTTCGATTAACATGACAAACTTTTAAAAATATTCGAATTTATAAATTAACTAATTTCTTCATTTTCATATTACAATGGAAGTAGTGAAAGATCTGAGAACATGTATTCTCGTAACATTTTAATCATCGTTATAAAAGTATGCTAACCAGCTATTTTTACGACTTTGGTAGTTCCAGCATTAATTCAATTTTAATTCAAGTTAATTAGACAGTACAAGACTAGGTTGTCGGAATGTGACGGCATCTTCTCCGCGATAAATACATATGTATTCAGTTTCAGCGTTCGCTTTTCATGCCTATAAACGTATAATTTCTACCAAGACGAAGTTCCAGAGACCTTCCCGTAAGACAGAAAGCGAGACACCAATCTTCGTTTCGTAATTAAATTTCCATTGTCGAACATTGCAAATGTAAGTTGTTTCCGGCCCAAACAACGTGGAGTCACGTTCACCCCGGAGCGTTATTATTTGCGCGGGGCATTAACGCAACGAGCGCATCGAAAACAGCCATAAAATGTCGAACCGGAAATTGCGGTCATAAATGTTTTCTTAGTATACAATGACGGCTTTTCATCACGTTTGTACGATCTTATTACCTCTTATCGAAAGATGGTATCGTCTATCTTCCAGTAGCGCACGACATTGTTTTCAATAAAAAAAAAAAATTTTTTAAAAAATGGCTGATAGTGTCGTCGAAGCAAAATATTCACTTTTTCGAAAGATTCGCGAGCACGCTGTTTTCTCGTCATTCGCGTATGATTAATGTTATTCTCGCTTATTTTAATAGAAAATTGGTCAGCGTATTAGACGAGAGAGTTCTGTGTACTTTGTAAGCTGTTTAGATTTGACTCATCGTTGTTTCCAGGCAAGTATTCTTTCTATTAGCGCCAAGGACGTTTATTTATATGGATGTAGGGAAACGTTTGTGTCACGTAACCGTCGTTGTATGTTAATGCAAGTGAGTTCAAAAATCTTTTATCGTTTCTGTACGGAGTTTAATTAGTACTCGAAACAAGGCTTTGCTTGTAAACATTCAATTTGAACGACGGAAGAATCGCAATTCGTATTGTTTATACACGGAGACTTGATGCGTTGAAATTTTGTTTACAAACATATCATGTGATTCACTTGCGCCGGTGAAATAATAAAACAGTAAGAAGAATAACAGAGTAACAGTAGGAATATCACTGTCGAGATAATAATTATTTTGAGTCAGTAATTTGCATCTTATACTGAGTAGTATAATAATGCCCATCATTAGTGTCTTGAAATGGCTCATCGAAGTTTCTGTTTCATCTGAAGTCCATAGAATACTTAACACATTGACTGCCACGTCACCTAGTTTTTAATTCACGTAATATTACGTAAGTGAAATTTAAATAGACTGCAGATATTTACACATTTATATCGTCCCTTAACCTGAAAAATACATTAAAATGAAGATTTTTATAAAGTTTAATACTATTCATGTCTTATTATTAACGTAGCAAAGCCTCTAATATAAAAGTCAAAAGTTTGTCCCATTTCAATTCTCAGATACCAGTATCTGAAATTGTCAATTTCCATAAACTTCCACAGTCTAGTGATAAATCAACCTTTATAAGTTCCTGTTTCATTAAAAAACCTTATTTAGACATTATTAGACCTCTTATAGATATTCGTTTAACAGTCAACACGTTAACAAAGTATGTAAACAAAATCTCCGTTCGAGTCCAGTTTCTGTAAATTCGGTCCACGAAAACATGTGTGTCATTTGCGTAAGCATCCCATTATCGACATTATCGAACCGTTGCAGTAATTGCGAGCGATTAATTTTAATCGAACGATACGGCCATAACCCTCGATCAATTCGTTCGCAATTAAGGGAGGAGGAACAGGGGAGAATATACATATGTATATAATTAACGGAGATTCCATTGGCAAAGGCGAATGGGATCGTCGACGCTGATGCGTGGCCCTCTCTCTCTCTTGCCTCGCTTTTCGTGGGGGAAACGGAACGGACAAACGGGAGGTAATTACTGTTAAGAGGAAAACAAGATAAAAATGGATAACGAAAATCCGATAAACAGTCGCGAGCAACGACGATGACGACCCGTCTCCGTTATTAGCTGGGAAACGTGTGTAAAAGAATTTTTTTGTTCCTTTCCGTGGATGCGTCTAAATTGCTACGTTCCCAGCTGACCCGGTTTCCACGCAGAAGCTGACAGCTTCAAGCTGCAAATTATTTTGTGCATAAGGGACCCCACTCGTAATTCCATAGAGGCGAGCGTGATACGTGTACGCAGAGTGAAACCGTTGTAAGGTGGTCACGAAGGTGTGAAATGTGAACGGATCGTACCTTACGGCGCACAATGGTCCCTTTTCTCGAAAAGCTGGCCCAAATGAATTTTTTAAAATAAGTAGCAACTTGTTTCTAGTATGACACATTTAATGTATACATACCAGTGTAACAAATTTCGCAGAGAAACGCCCCGAACTTTCTGGACGACCGATACGTACCGATACTTACCAATTCGCCAGATCAAACGATTCTTCGTCCAGTAGTATAGTAACGAATTTTCCGACCAACCCAAGAAAATCCACCCTATAAAAGTGTCCCACAGTTTTATTAACGTCCTGTACATCCAACGAAGGATTAAATTCGTCATGTTAACGAGATTTCGCTTCATCATGGTCGCCTCTACTCGCGACGAATTGCTGCTCGGAAACTCCAGCGGTGGCCCCCGGGCATCAGCTCGCGAACGGATATTCGAACCACCGGGCTCTCCGCATTGTCGTCGTGCATCGCGATGAAAAGCTGCCCCCTAGATATTAAAATTGTATTACGTCTGCGCGGTGAAAGACGACGAGGAGAACCCGTTCCTACGACTCTAGCAAACCATACATATATAGGGTGTCCCAAAATAGCTTCGACTCCCGGAAATTAGGGGTTCTTAGGATGATTTGAAACAACTTTTTAACGAAAAACACCGACCAATCAGAGTGCGAGTCTGCCGGCCGAGTTCTGATTGGTCGGTGTTTTTCGTTAATATCTCGTCAACAAAGCCTCGGATAAGATTTTCGTTAAGGAAAAAGTTGTTTCAAATCATCCCAGGAACCCTTAATTTCCGGGAGTCGAAGCTATTTTGAGACACCCTGTATAGCAGCACGTGGTTATCGCCGTTTCGCAAAATACGAGTGGCACCGTCCGCTTTCGAGAACCTCCGGCTAACCAGCCCTGCAGGGATCGCGTTCCCCGCCTCATAAATCTTGACCGCTTCCACTGCACCGGCTACAACAATCGCGTCCAATGAGATCTCCGGGCCACCTTGGTCAATAGGGAGACCCTGGAGAGAGAGAGGAGGACTCTTTCGGGTGAAATTGGAGGCTGGGCTCGGGCATAGTGTTGGCGGATGGTGTACACTTCGTGTTGGAGGATGTCGGGGATTAATAGAAGACGATGACGTGTATCGATTCCTGCGGAAGTAAATCTGTAATACTGGATTAGTGGTTTGGTTTCTGTGCGAGGTTCATCGTAAGAGAGTTTGGTAAAGATCTTTCGCTGGGATTTTAGAGGTGAGCTGACTGTCAGCTGTCGTTGACGATGTTATTAATAACTAGATTGCGAATTTTATGCATTTATAGCTGATAGGGTTCTGTCAACTGCAGTGAATGACAAAACTTTTATCAGACACAACGTGTTCTGTAATCTATTCTTAATCGAATAAGATAGTTAATAGAAGAATAGAACACTCTTACAGTTGCTCTTGTCTTTGTGAATTACTCCAAGAAATGTTATTCAGCGTAACAATCAGCTGTATATTTAATAAATTTTAGAAGAAAAATGATGTTAGTAGAGCAAGTTACAATTAGTTATATTCATCTAATATCGAAATTGATACTCAATGAGATACGAATGTTTGGGCTATTTATGGTAATTGTGAGCCTTAAATGTGAGGGAAACAATCGGTCTGCTTTGGAAGAGGAATATTTTTGAGTTATTTACTTTTTCAAGCATATATCGATAGTCCGTGAACAATTCGACATTCATTGAATTGCAGTTTAGTGTAAAACAATGAGAAATCGTGACAACAATGTTGAAATGATCCTTTGCGGATGATGAACCCATATATCCGTTTGGCAAAAACAGTCATCGTGTCTGATGCACACATGTGTATACATATACGCGTTTGGCAAGCCTTTCTTCTTTTCTGAGAATTATCATCGAGAACAGTGCAAGTCTGATTTACTTGATTCATGAGCATATCGCCATTATTTAGACAGATATGGTACAGGGGAAAGTACCCTGGCCATTTCGGTCGTTAGCACAGTAACGGATCCCCACTCCACATAGTGTTTAACTTCCGAGTATTCTACCTGTAAAGCATTAACGAGCAACAAAATCATCTGCAACATTAACGTTATTCTGTATACTGCGGTAAGGGTCTATCTTGCTAGTCAATTCTTTAATTCTAATAATTATAGTAGAACAAAAGTTCGTACAAACACTTTATTACTGTTTCTACAATCATTTTTTACATCTCTAACAATTGAGTCCATTAAGGCGTTAATCGTTTAAGTCAGTTTTTGATGAATTTTAGTTAACTTCACAGGAAGATAACCCTAACTTCAATTTATCTTGCGTTGAAATAATGACTGTCAAGCTTCACTAATAATTCAATAGGGGTGTTCTGTATATCACTTCAATACGAATTGATAATAATCTATATCAATATAATTATCTGACTATACTCAGTACAATGATAATAATGATCAAATACTCAATTACCACGTCATTATACACATAATGGTCATTAGCCTGCGGATCTTTACGCAAATTCACAATTTCATGCATTAATTTATATACATAGCTGGGCATTATACAGATATTGCATTCCCCGAAATGCGTTATTATATCTACAACATACAAATATTATTAAATTATATCAGTGCCTTCCATTTTACAACGTTTTGCATATTAAAAAATTCTATAAAGCCATACCCATCCACAATCTATCGATCATACTCGTTACAATCTGTAAAAATTGTAATATATAACTATATCAATTCAAGGTGTTTCGCAAGATTTCGTTTTCAAACCGGATAATATTCGAAAATCCTATTTTTTAACTTGCACCACTAATGCTTTCGAGGATTAAAACAGTAAAAAAAAAAAAAAACTTTGTCGTGTTCCAGTAAACCATTCGAGGATTTACCTACCAACTCTGAAAGCCTCGACAATACGGTGTTCCACAGAAAACTCACCCCAGCGTTCGCCACCCCCACCATCCCTCCCCTAAAAGCAGACCCTCGACTAGATAATAGAGTCAAGTACACGTCAACCGAAACTACGGGTTCAAACGTCGTGTTCCGCAAGCTCAAACTATGCTCAAACGCACCGGAACTTCCCTCCGACACGGTGTTCGCGTTAATTTCACGAAAAGTTCATTCGTTGTCCAGCGTTCTTCCGGCATTGTTCCCCGGGGATTTGTTTTCGTGGCCGGATCGACGCGCCGCGGAGCGTGGTCGCGTCGAATCCCAGAAATGGAAAATTAATGCGTGGCCCAGCTCGCGTCGCCGCGGTTGCTGGGAAAGCGGCGCGCGGGAACGACGAAAAACTGGGTCACTGGGCCGAGCGTTCGTGGGGGAGGGGGGGGGGGAGAGAGACAGAAAGAGAGAAGCTTCGTATCGAACAGCATCTGCATCCTTTGGTGTACATGCAGCGCTCTGGTGTCTTTTATGCTGGATCATTGCGAAGGGTGAAATACCTTGAGCATCCACGGAGGGCGCAAAACGAGAAAAAGGGGTGGAATGGAAGGGGGATGGGGGGTTGAGAAAAAGCGTGTGGTACCGTTGTCGACGGTAATGTCGCCTCGACGAGTGCTTGCTAGGGAGCACGGGGGGACTGTAATTGAGGACTGGGGTGGAAATTCGCAACTGGAACGCAATGAAAGTGAAGAGGGAGAGAGAGGGAGAGCATGACGACAGTCGACAGAAAGCTACGCGGTTTCTTGCTCTAATCACGTCTTCCGCTGTAACTGTCGTTTCTGAAGGATCAGACCTACGTAACTGAATTGCGGGCTGAGAAGACGATGGCGTCTACGCATTTCTGGTTCTAGTTACATTTTATGTTATTAGCGTCGTTCCCATTTCGGGGAAAGATTCGATTTTCTAGAATCCTTGTTTCCACGGATTCTGTCTGTAGAAGCTTGATAATACGACACGGGGTTGCTGGGGGCTCTCGGAAAAATAGAAATGATGAGAACATGGGGATGGGAATAAAATGCTACGCGTTTCTTGCTGTAATCACGTCTTCTGCTGTTACTGTATTTTCTGGAGGATTGGGCTAACTGGATTGTTGGCTGAGAGGACGATGGGCGACTAGATGCTACAATTTTCTGATTCTGGTTACATTTTATGTTATTAGCGTTTTTCCCATTTTAGGGGAAAATGGTATTCTGTTGAATCCTTAAATCCTTGACTGTATCTGTAGAATGTTATTGGTAGGATATGGCGTTGGTAGAAGTTAGCAAAAGAATTGAAACGAGACTAACATCTCGTCGACAGCTGAATGTTATAAATTACCAGTCGTAATCACTTCTTCTACGGTTGGAGTTTCCTTTGAAGTCTCATATAACTGGATAGTCATCTGATAAGGACTTAACGATGGAGCCAGGAGGCTACAAATCTCTTGTTGGAATTACATTTTCTGTTAATTTGTCCTCTATTTTGGGTTAGGAAGATGGTATTCCATAAGATTCTTAATTTCTAATTGCCAACAACTACGTATGTCTTCTACTAAGTCTTCTATGATTGAGTTCTAAAGAACTTATCAGTGACGTTTAATGTCTTCTACATTTTGAACAGGAGTTGGTATGCTGCAATACCCTTCATTCTACAAGATCAATGTGGGAGCTCCATAACAGCGAAATGGCGTTGTTAGAAATTCTCAGTAAAGCTGAATCAAGGGAACATGGTGACGTCTGAATGCCTGTACATTTGTTCCAATTATATTTTCTGCTCCTGGTGTCTTTTCTGGAAGCTCACGGATACTGCAATTAAGGGCAGGGTTGAAAATCTACAGCTGAAACGCGATGGAAGCGAAATGGTCGATGGTGCTTTGGATGGTATACGCCTTTCACGTGTAGCTACTACTTCTGGTGTCTTTGCTGGAAGACTGGAAGTATACCGTAATTCAAGGCGAAGAGGAAATTGACAAGTGTGACGTGATGAAAATGAAGCGAAAGGAATATAGAGGCGATTGTCTGAATGGTACGCATTTCTGAATGCCGTTTGTTATGTTTTCTATTATTGGTGCCCCTTTGTGTTTCGAGTAGAATCCAACATTGTATAACTTTAATTATACGGGGTAGATGTCCGTAGAGACCTACTAATAGCGAAATGTTGTCACTGTAAGCTTGGAGATATTATAATTGAGGAAGGGGATGAAATTCACAATGCGAGAGAAAATAGCTACTGCGACTGAATGGTACCACATTTCGTGTCAGAACATCTTATTGCATACGTTTACTATATATGTACCTTCTTAGTATGTATGTATTATTTTATTTTGAATATCCGAACATTCTTGATAATATATTGTAACCACGAATAGAGCAAGTATTCGTATCTGGGATATGTTAAAAATAAATTTTGTGTGGTTAGTACATGTTAGACATTGGAAACCTAATACCTAATAACGAATTTGCGTCAGTGGAAATTCTCCTTCAATATGGGTGGTATACGATTTTTTTTACGTATACTCGTTACTATGTTGATATCTCTAGTGATCTGGTAATTGCAAAATGATATTGTACCCAACGTTCAGCTGTCGCAATTGGAAAGAAGATGAAAATAAAAAATTGACACACAACGGGGGAAAAAGGGTTTAAAGGTGATAGCTAGAATAGTACACTTTATTGCTGCTATTTCACGACTGGGAAAACAACATAAATAGTTAACGCGCAATCGTCGAGAACACAGCACCAATAGTGTCCAATGAGACTGACAATTTCAGGGCCAATACATGCCAACCATACAATCTGAGCAATTTTCCTGAACGTCTATACACACTAACAGCAATTAACGGGGTTATGCACGAATAGCGATAAAAAATTAATAGCAACCAAATTAGCATTTGCTGTTTCATGTGGAGAACGGTTCGTAATACTACGCGTTTAGCAAGAAGTTCCTTGGAAGAGATTATCTACTCCTATATGAAATCCTACGGAGGGATCGTATGGAAAGGGAACCGAATTGACTAGGGTTGAAGGGGTTATCGTCTGACGTGGTAACCCACTTAGTTAAAACTCCGATGGGTACGGATTGGTTGCCATTGTTTCAAAAAGGGGACACAATAGGAAAAGCGGTCTGCGTCACTTTGGACCATGGGCAAGCACGAAACAGATATAACAGATTTTACGACTGGTGCTACTACACTTTCAGTGAATTAACTTTTTTCTACAAAAAGTTGAAACATGAAACATGAAAAAGTTCTCCAAGTGAAATGCATATTGGAAACGAAAAAGCTACAATATTTTTCATTTCAAGCACTAATATTGGTGTTGAATATTTAACTTTCTTAATATTCAGTTCTCAGAATATGAAACGTTCAAGTAGTTAACACAGACCAAAGTTCCAAGTGAGTGGTATTACGACTTTAAAAGCCTGCAATTAGTCGATTCGCCGGTCTCAAGAACCTTCCAGACCCTGAAGCGTTTCAATCAAACACCTTTTTGGTATATATTTATTAAAAATCGTAATTCGCAACTTTATAACATTTGTTTTTGGTGAACGGCATTGAATCAACGATGCGAGCACTCGGATTGTGGAATTTAAATCCCGACAGGCCGATGTTCATAAAACCGATCATTGCTACGCGACGCGTAAAATGTTATCATTAATGATCAAAAAGCCGGAGCTGCCAATTCCTGTGAAATTTCGAGATTTGTATAACGAGAGACACGGTATTTCGCGACATGCTGGGAAATCCGAAGCTGCGAGGGTAATGAGTAACGCCTATCGTCGATCGATCAGCGTAACTGAAGTCAACCACTTCCTGTTTCCGTTCGATTGAACCGTAATCGACCGTAGGATTATCTCCTATTCATTTGATAACTGTACTCTACCCTTTCAAGTTGCCTTTCCCCATTCGATCTCGAAGAATATTTCCTCGACTACGTAACATTGTATATTTGTCTGGTAGTAATGGGTATTCGAACTGTTCGAACATGTTTGGATTCTTAACGAGATGTTTGGACAGTTTAAACAGAGTTTGGTCGTGGCCAGGCGATCAGACACTTCGAACGTTCGATTTGTTTGAAAAGTATTTGGTCGTGGCGAGGCGATCAAACAATTCAAACGTTCGAAATGTTCAAGACATTTGAAGTGTTTGAGAAGTCTTTGGTCCTGGCGACGGTACCAAACAATTCAAACATTCCAACTTGTTCGAAACATTTGAAGTGATTGAAAAATGGTTTGGTCGTCTAGCCACGGTCAAACTCTGTTTGCACTGTTTGAACTTCTCACGATTGGAAAAAGTCTAACCATTATTAGACTTGTTTGTTTACGGATCTATCACTACTTGTCGGTCCCTTACGATTAATCCACGCATCCCAATAATTCGGTCACCAACGAACACAGTCACCGTATTATACTGGTATTTCAAAGTATTGCACCCATACTAAGTTCATCGGAATCTGCAGAATTTATAGGTTTAGAATAATATATGTCTAACTCGCGATGAGAATAAAGTACTAATGATAAGTAGTGATAAATATAAGAACAAAACAATAGCTGTCAAGTCAAGGTTAATAAAATTTAATCAATTTGCTATGCATTTTATAGTATGTATGCGATACATTGGATACCAGTGTATTTGTAAGATTTCATTACGGGTCATAATTCACCCAGACACCGGCTTCAATGGTCCATCACCCAAGGAGTCAAGTAATCGTATCAGATCTCTGTTCACGATTCACTCGCGACGATCAAGATCAAACGAGAATACATAGCACCGCAACCGTGCGATTGCACACGAGCGTTTCGTTTTCACGGCACACTCGAGGCCCTCGCGAGAATTATGAAATCGCACGATCGAATTATCCAGATAAGTTTAATTGAAATGAACGGGGTCGTTTTGAGAAATTACCAAAATCGACGGGATTTAAAACGAGCCCGTAGAACGCCGGGTGGTGGTCGCTTTGTTACGTTCAGTTTTTAACGGTGAACCGAACAGTTTGCGGCCACTCGATCGTTCCGCGATTACCAACTCCGATGAAACGGTCGATGAGTTGGCCGCGATTAAATGAAAATGGTTACATTTACTTTCGTGTCTCGAATGGCTCGTTCCTTCGAATCGAGTCTTTTTAGAACCGACCAGTCTTAACCGTTAACCCACTGACGACCCTGAGTTTTAAGTTTCTTCGCTTAAGTATCGCTGTGTTTCAATAGTATAGTTATAAATAGATTATTTAGAAATCTAATAACGAGAAATGTTAACCTAATGAAGACAAATTATTATTTTTCCTAAGCAACCTGTACAATTTAGAAAAAATGAATATTTCAAAAAGTAGTGCCAAAAAATGGCAGATAAGCCATGTGGCGTTTTAATAACCAACCTGAATGTTATTCTTCATCATCGGTTTTGGAAATAGTGTGCCACTTACTATCAATTGAAGGTAAAGTAAACGTTGACTGCCACAGTGAAAAAGGCCGTATGTATCCGTATGTATACATTATTTCGTTTCTGAAGTCATAAATCGTCGAAAATTCACGTTTAATTAATGGAGACTGTTGGTCTTATTTTAAATTATACTGCAATATTACTTTTACGCAAAAATTTTATAACGGTTTTTAAATAATCTAGCCTATTT
The DNA here is from genome assembly GCF_001272555.1 of Dufourea novaeangliae. Lineage (NCBI taxonomy): Eukaryota > Metazoa > Arthropoda > Insecta > Hymenoptera > Halictidae > Dufourea > Dufourea novaeangliae. Next base: position 3,906,971 of record NW_015373942.1, on the reverse strand, counting down.
ACAATACATCTGTCGTTTGTATGTAGGTGACGTTGCAGTCAAAATGTTTGCTCATCATAAAGAAGGTGTACAAAATTTGTTTGTGGTAAAAATTTCCAAAGTATTTCAGAAATTTTTTAATAATAAATCGACTAATTAATTAAATGCAATGCTCTAAGTGTCCGCATTTCCACTCATCATTTGTACCAATTTCTACTCACATAACACGAGTAAATGGTCAAATAATTCATAATAAATTTTTCACAGCTATAGTACAAACATGACATTTATAATAATAAACGAAATATGAACTGAATATATGCCATGCGTAGAAATTGGGATACTTACCTCACTCAAACTTTGGAGATTTCAGAATTCTTCAGTAGGTCGTGATAACGAAATGAACATTCTACTTATCTCCGAGACGAGTGGTCCGTATAGTTAAGGGTTAATTCACGCGTTCAATTGACGAATGAATGAGTCACACGATCTTCGATATCGATCGACGTATTTGTTCTTGCTTGGGATTATTTGTCTTAAGTTCGTTAAACTATTTTCATATTCACTGATTTGCAGACTGGAAAATACATGTATCCCACGCTGATACAGGGGACACGTGTTACAGCGGGAATAACACGCGTCGAACAAATTTGTTTCGAAAAAGGAAAAACGTGTTTTCTCGTGTTCGTTTTTGGTTGTATCGAGCCCTCGTAATTGTCTTTATTAAACGCGCCGTGACGTGCCCGCGTTGGCTTGGTGATTCCACGTTAATTTGATTCGCTCGGGATCCATGGAACTTCTATGGAATTTTGTAACAATATGGGCGGGCTTTGTGCCCTGGTAATTTATTTCGTTTTGTTTCCCTTTGTCGAGCACGCGTTTATACGTTGTCGCTCGGAAAAGTTATTAGAACATGGTTTCGCTTGTTGGAAACATTTCCGTGTGTTGGATTATTCTGGGGATTATTTATGCTTGGAACATGTGTTTTTTACTCGAAGTTATCTCTGTGGAGTTTTAGTATGCAATTCGTCTGATAAAATGTAACCCACCTGTTTTACTCATTCCAAAACTGACACGAATGTGCTTGGTTGTATATTGAACTTTTATACTGTGGATGTTTATGGTGGAACGTACTTTTAGTATATTTACGTATAGAGTAACTTAGGGATTCATGTTCTCCATGAAAAGGATTATTGATTTAAAAAATAGCATCAAGGGGCTATTGTCTATTTTCTACAATAGAAAAGAGTAAATTTCCATTTACTTTAACCTTCTAAAAAAGAAAAGAAAAATAGTACAAAAGACTAAACTTAATACACATTAGACAGCAGCAGTATCTAAGGGTGTCGTTCTGATCTTTAAACAGTCAATGAGATTAAATAATTCTTCGACAAATCTCGATTCATTCATAAAGAACATATATTTAATTATAAAAATTGAAATTTTCACTTTTATCGATTCAAAATGACGAAATACATTTTTTTTTTATCGTTTATTCGTTATTCGAAACTTTTTATCTACATATTGAATTTTTCCATCTCTGTTGTTCGCCACGTAACAAAACAACAATGCCGAAGAAACACAACAGTGAAGGAGGGAGGCAACGTTGAGTCAAGGTTCGTAGAATCGTGCAGCGGCTGGCTAGGAATTAACTCCGTCCGAGTTGCATTCCCGTAGCTCCGATTCGGTGTGGATATCGATACTTTCACCGTGAATCCGGCCGTCACTGTGTGTCCACGTGCGTGTACGCACAGGTGGGTCACGTTTCTCGCCTACGTCGCCTAATGACACGGTCTAGCGTGGTCCCGTCGTGTTGTGTGCACCTGTGGGTGTGCATACGTGTGCACGGTTACGCGTGTTCACGATGGCAAGTGTCGGTTCGCCGTGACGGCCGGAAAAACGAGGAGAACCGATGCTGAGGCCTGTGTTGTATTATACAATAGCGCCTGTTCTTGGTGTGTTCGCCTTCGCCGTGAATCGCGAGTTCGCCCTTTGACATCGATCCCCGTTCAACTCCTCGCGTTGCTTCGTTCCTATTCATATGGCGACGACAGGTCGATGCGAAATGGACACGCCAGATCAGTGTACTTTAGGTGATTCTTGCCGTCAATCGACTGGCAGAATATGGACAGAACGGCAAGAATCATATGGGAACATTTTGTATTCACGATACGGAGAACCTGAAATACAGACCCGACCAAAATTCTGGGACCAGGTCTGATAATTAGCTCTACAGAGAAAAATATTATTCTGCAAAAATACAAATAATAGGATAAAACTGATTGGAAATGATTTGTATACAGGGTGTCTTAGCTAACTTGATCAGCTCGAATAATGACTTAACGGTACACTTTATGGAAATTTTGAGGCGTGGAAATTAAATGGTATCAAGGGACACAGATTATAGGGTATGTGCTTTTTTTGTGGGTGGTGGCATTTTAGAGATTTCAAGGTCACGTTGATTTTTTTTTCACGGAATGATTTTTTGTACCATAGATCGATAGAGTACCAACAATTCTGAGTAATGATGTGTTGACCTTCACACGTTCTAAATCTAATAGTTAACGAGATATTTACAAAATAAGCACTGTATTGAAATCGCTGTACTGAAGTTGAGGGGCATCAGTTCGAGCACCTATAGCTTCCAGATAATAAGTACGTATTAAAAATTATTTTGTAAATATCTCGTTAACTATTAGGTTTAGAACGTACGAAGGTCGACACACTTTTACTCAGAATTGTTAATACTCTATCGATCTATGGTATAGAAAATAGGTTATTCCGTTAAAAAAATTAAAGGTGACCTTGAAATCTCTGAAATGCCTCCACCCACAAAAAAAGCACGTACCCTATAAGACGTGACCCTTGATGCCATTTAAGTTCCACGCCTCAAAATTTTCGTAAAGTGCACTGTTAAGTCATTATTCGAAGTGATCAAGTTAGTAACACTCTGTATATTGTGATTCCGTCATTGTTATTATATCGTAAGGGAATAATGAGTTACTGTTCCATGAATCATGAGCTCTGGTCCCATACTTTTGGCCGGTAGTGTATTTCCGTTGAGCGAATTCGCCTTATGATATCGATCCCCGGTGAGGTCCTCGTTTCTTCGATGTTTTTCGTACGGTGACGATAAGTTTATGCGACAGAGATACGCGAAACTAGTGTACTCCAGTCGATTTTCACCGCGAACTAATAATCATTGTATGAATTCAATGGCAAGAATCAGTTGGTCACACTGCGGTGGAAAAAATCTCGTTTGGTGAGTAAGCACATGAATCGTGACTTCGTTATTTAGCATGAATGTCCAGTGAATTTCTCGTTTCTTCAATTCTTTTCATACGACGATAGGTAAATACAAAAGAGATGGAAGAAACGATGAGTAACGATAGATACGTCTATGAACCGAACGGCAAGAATGATTTGGGCATACTATAGCGAGGAGAACCTGAAATATCTCCGTTGGTGAATGGTACGTGAAACGTCTCTGGACGGTTAGAACCTGAAATATACCCGTTTCTTTTTGTAAGACGAGATAATACGCAGGGAAAAGGATATGATGTTCGGTTTACTATTCGATCTGGTAACGAAATTCGACTCTCCCGACTGCTGCGCGTGTTTTTCACTCGAGCAAATAACTGCCATCAAACTGTTACTGCACCTGTCGAAGGTACGGTACGATGCTGGCGGAACGTTGCTGGCGGAACGTTGGTGTAATGATTTCTCAAGAGAACGCGGTTTACACTCGAAAGCGTGTCGTGTACAATTCAGATTTTTACAGTCGACGTGATGCAGGGTATGTAGCGAACCCGTAAAATTAGCCCCTCGAGAAGCGGCACCATTTGTGACGTAGGACCGAACGAAAACGTTGGGGATTGGGGTGGTGGTGCTCAGGCCTGTAAACGACATTCCAGGTTAGGGTTCAACATGATAAATGGAGAAAATTATATTTCTCAGTGAGATCTATGGGGGCTACATTAGAGTGGAATCATTTCATATGACCTTGAAGAAGCTTGGAGGCCTACACTTTTAAAATATCTTTGAAGAGGATCGATGGAGGTATGGAGAAGGTTCTTACAGTCACTGAAAAGAACTTTACCAGTTCACCTATGTCTTGGCCATTAACTATATCTTCTAAGACACTACACGTTTGACGTTACCAACTACCGATCATAGGTCTATAATATCAGACCACTGATGTCTTGGTAGGATCCGTAATATCAGACAACTGGTCCCTAACTATAGGTCTTCCTCCGACAGGGCTGAAGTTTCAGCGAAACGAATCAAGTGATTTGACTGTATCGCATTTTCCATTAGGTTTTGTAGATGAAACGTATTCATCCTAATCAACAATTTCCTTTGTGGGGAGAAGTATAACCGCGAAGTCAGCCTTTCTTACTTCAGTGACTCTAATTCCATGTTCCACCAAGAGTACATTTGTTTCATCGATTATAAATTATCACTCCTCTGATTCTTATAATTAAAGATTCTCTCTCTTTCTTACATGTGCCAAATAAAATTCCTCATTGATAATTCTGTCGTTTGCTGCGTTATTATCGTAATTTCGACTCAGATGGTCCGGAATGTATTTGCAGGCACATTATAACCGTTGCTCGGCTTGCATGTATCGAACCCCGAGGGCTTCTTTGGTTTCGATGCAATTACGGTACGATAGATTTCTCCGATTCGATGTTTATGCGGTATTAATTTAAGAGACGATTGACAGTTGTTAATACATTGGGTATGTTTATTAATTCATAGATCATCTGACCTGCAAAACGTGGTACAATATAGATTTTAGTAAAGTTTAGTGTCACTTAGGAAGCATTATTAATACTTTGAAACCTTGACTACAGGAAATGTGATTCTAATTCAGTATTTCAGGGTATTATCCGCGTACGTCAAATGAAAGAAAAATGTTCTATGACACTCAAGGAGGCATATTTCCTTAGATATCTTACAATCATTGACAAATCAAAATGTATGTCGAATCATGTAAAGAACATTCTACTCGTCGCAACGAATTGACCAACATTTTCCTGAACAGTGAGAATAAAATCAAACGACTGAAAACAGGAAAGTCTGTAGACCTATGGAAACCTGCATAATAAAATAGCGATATTTATGTATTATTTACAAGAAATGCTAATGATCGTTATCTTCACTCAGACTCATTTAACATTTTTCGAAACTGCTAGTTGCGCTGAGAAAAGACCAGCTATAGTTCGAAACGGGGAAAAAGAAATAGCCTACCGGTCAAAAATATGAGACCAGAGGTTATGATTGATGAAACAGCAACTCATTATTCTGTTACGATGTAATAAGAGTTATCGAATCGGTACATATCCGAATAATTTCCAATCAGTTTTAGCCCATTATCTTTATCAAATCTTTGTAGAATAATATTTTTTTATCAGACCTGATCCCATACTTTTGGCCAGTAATGTACTTCATTGAAACCGTGGTATTATATTTCAAAATCCGAAATCAACATTCCGTGTGCAGCTCTAATACCTCGTGACACGTCGATGTAGGTCGCTTATTATACAACAGTCGCTGATATTTCACGCGGCGAACGAAATGCGTTAAAAGCCCGGTATCTGCCGTCTTCCCCGAGGCTTGATTAGCCGCGATTTAATTCCGCTTAGACCAGTAATTCGATATCGTGTTTCCCTCGAGTTCCTTGTATACAGGTCGGCTAACAAACGGTGAACGTTCTCTCAAAACACATTGTCCATTCTCTTGGCTGTCTTCGAAGATTGCCAACAGTGATTTTAATGGAAAACTCTTGTGTCAGGGTTTTGTACAGAATAAATATTGCTCTCGCTCTTGTATGTCGTGCATCGTTCGCCTAGCGAAGTTTTCTATGCTACTGCGAACAATTTCTTGGAGATTCAGGGGAGGGAAATTGGATACAGACGAGCAGGGATAATAGTGGTACAGGGCGATTCAAAATAAATGTGTACGTTTTCGAGCCCCCTAATTTTTAATTAATCTTCGTATGAAGCCTTGTTCACTGTTGAATAAATTACTCCATTACTATTACTTGAATAAGACTTGGTCTGAGCTGAAATCGAATTAAGGAAATATAGTACTTACACGTCGCTTTATCGTTAAACTACTGTCGTTAATTTACAAGTTTCTCTCATGAAGAATATAAATAAAAATTAATGTTTGAGTTTGGGTCAAATTAACATCGAATAGTAGACGAGGTTTAAATAAAATAAGAGTCCTTAGTTCAGTGTTGATTGATCGGGAAATATAGAACGATTCAAAAGAAATCGAATTCTTTCAAAAGTGTCTTATTCAGTGATTGAACCTTTCCCTTTAGAAGTGTCAACTTTTAGGTCAGTATGTTACTTTTATATGAAACTTTATTCCAGTGTGTTTGGTCGATTAGTGGCCTAATACTTACAAACGGGAGTGTATTTTTGAAAGCCCCGAATTCCTTTCGATCGCCCAGTACTTTGTGGAATTTCGAATATCTCTTCGAAGTTTCCGTCCGCGCGGTCCCTAGCAACGCTCTCCACTCGAACGATTTCGAACAGTGTAATTTCGATGGCGTTCGGCTGTCGTTTTACCGTGGATGCCTAAGAACCGAACAACGGTCCTCGGTGTCGTAAGCAATTTGTATGGAACAAAAGCGTATCATCGGACCCGGAATTCGCATTGTTTGATATACTAGAAGACCCCTCCACCCCTGTGAAAGGAGAACGCTTTTAAAGTAAGCTTCGATCTAAAACCATCCCGTCTCCGCGAGAAAGAGAGACTTTGATGGATACCTCGGTGGACAATGGATTCAGCGACGGCGTTCCTTTTCCTTCGAACCTTCCTATTTGCTGTCCCTTTTCTCTGCGAGATAGAGGAACGCATTCCCTGGGGTTTTACCGTTCAACGTTCCAGTTTCCCGACGGATCTATTCGCGAGTTATGCCGTGGCCTCTGACTTTCCAACTCGCTGGAATTACTGTCGACAACTGTACCGGCAATTTCGATGATCGTACCTGAAATCGCTGCATCGATATTCCGTTTGCTTCGAAAACAAGCGGAACCACGCGGAATCTTTCTCCTGGATCGATCGACGATCCGATGATCGCTATCTTATCGTTCTCTTTCGTTGTTCTGAGTACACTCAGATCACCGATATTATTATTGTGAATATACATTTGTTTTGGATAACGGAAGAAAAAATATTATTTCGAAACGGTGTATCGTGTCCAGCGTTACTAAATATAGTTGTACCACGTTACAGCGCCTTACGAGGGTGGAATATGGAAGGTGAGGGTTCACTTGCCCGACCACTACCCCTTCAAATCTCCTTCGATCGGCTTTATGAACAAGGTGTACCACCCTAACATTGACGAGGTCTCAGGCACCGTGTGTCTAGACGTAATAAACCAAGCCTGGACTGCCCTTTACGGTACGTATTTATGAATTTTCATCGGCGCTTAATAGTCGTCTTCTATGTTGTTACGATAGTTACGTACAATTGATTTTACACGATGTTTTCGAAAATGATTTTGTGGCGTTCGGAAACGGTTCTATGGATTCAACGTATTCTTGTCTGTTACAGATTTATCGAATATATTCGAGTCTTTCCTGCCCCAACTGTTAACATATCCTAATCCAATTGATCCCTTAAATGGCGACGCTGCGGCCATGTATTTACATAAACCTGAGGAGTACAAGAAGAAAGTAGCAGGTGAGTTCGAATATGTGATACGACACTCTGTCAAAAACTGATACAGTTTCTTCAGTTTGGGTTGTAACATATGGAGTTGGACATTTTTATTAAATCAATTACTTCGATCAAATGAAAACGTTGTTTATTGAGATTTATAGGATCCAAAATTTCGGTTCAATAGGACCTTAGTTATTTCTTATAAAAGTGACGAGACGTATGGCCGTAGCTTAAGAATCGTCCCTCTTAACTAGTAATAAGTATGTTTATGTTAATTTTTCATCGAACATCTTGATTCGTTGACGGTAAAATTGAATATTTAACAGTACCAGCTATATCTAACTTGATGGCAAACAAGCTTTACTTGAACTGTAAAGAATTGACCTCGTGGCAAATAAACGGCCGATCGCTATACCTGAAGTGTCACAATTATACATATATACTTCCTACAGATGAATACAAAAACTGTACATTACAATTACAATTCCACAAGTGTTTATTACTAAAAAATTATTCGATTGATCGTGTAACTGTTCCACTACTGTTCTACCAAACTTTTGTATCCTTTATCTTTTTTTAATAATTATGCACATGTCTGTCTCTATCACTCGAAGATCCATCAATTTCATATGTTACAATCCATTGGGAACACCCTTTTCCGGCGTTCACGGTCCCTCCCGTCGATTACCGTACGACGAAGTATAGATTACCATTCGAAGGGGGGGGGGGGAAAGGAATGACGGTATTTCCACATAGAATATCATTAGCCAGGGGATGCAATTTCCGTGTTGATTTCTCGACAGATTACGTGAGGAAATACGCGACAGAGGAGGCGCTAAGGGACCAGGAGAACGGCGGCACCGGGAACGGGATGTCGTCCGACAGCGAGTCTTCGATGAGCGACTTCAGCGAGGACGAGGCGCAGGACATGGAGTTGTAACCAAATATTTTACCATCCATAACCATATCCTTAATCTCGATTCCCTGTAAACTCCGATCGCTCGTCCTACCAAATAGATGCTTACATTCGAACCTCCCGGACCTCACTATTATCGGTTTTTAGCCGCGTGTGGCACTCTCGTCACTTTGTTTCCAATAGAGAGACCATCCGGAATCACGTCCATCGTTGCTGTTTTATAAATCGCGAGGCGTGAAAGGAAACCAAAAAAAGAAAATAAGAAAAAAACGGTGATATGGGATACGTTTACAGCGAAAGAACGAAGGAACTACTACTAGAAAAAAAAAAAAAAGAGAAAGAAAAACAAATACAAAGGAAACGAAGTATATCATGTATATAAACGAGAAGGAGAGAATCGCTTTTGGAGTTCTCTTTACGCGATGATGGCGTATGCGCTTTGGTCGTCATCGTCGCCGTCGAGGATCAGAATCGTGTGAACGTCGACCTGGGGACGGGGACGCGACACTACTAATTACCGATCGAGAATCATTCTTATTACCGCTCTGTCGATCGACGCCCAGTCCGATATTACTTCAGATTCATTGATAAACGAATGATTCCGCGGGGTTTCAATGTCTACGGATGATTGGCGAACAATAGTGCCGCGAAACGGATGAGACGAATTTCCGTGGAAACACTTTTTCTTTATAATATATATTATGTATATATTCCTTGTTCGAAATGTTTCGCCCTCCTGGTTCTTTCCTTTCTTTTTTACCGATCATCGACACTGGTAGCCGTACACCAGAGATGGGCACATAACTCGAATACTGCCTAACGAATAGAGACACTGTCTACGGATGTCATTGTCACACGTTCATTCGGTCAAACAGGTACTTGAACAAGTGTTTTACACGTTCAAAATAATATATTCTTTTTTTTTTTATGTTTTTTTTCTTCATTATTATTATTTAAGATCAATTACTTCAGGAGTATTCGACGAGTAACAAGCAACCGATTTTTGTATGCTTCATTTACTGTTCGCAACTTTTAAGATAAGTGTGCTCGTCCCTACGGTATACGGGCTCTAATCAAAATGCGTACAAACGAAAGTCCCCATCCCGTTTGACTAATATCTATTTCTTACGGGATGGTCGCAATCATCCGAACCTGCGTCACGTCAGGATTCCGCGGCAACCGAAGCCGCAATCTCAGCTCAACTATCATTTCTAACGCGTTCGACTCCCTCGTGTTTCGAAAAATTCCTTGACAGAGAGTAACGACTCTTTTGGTAACTTCACACGAAGTGTAATCAGTACTCTGGCTCGACCGCGCAGAAAAACGCGTTTACTTTTCTATCGCCATTTATTTTTCAATTGTGTTTTCGAGCTCTTACATTCGAACCCACCCCCCCCTTTTTTGTCTCTTTTTCAAATTCACGGCAGAGAAACGAAACAAAAAAAAAAACACCGGAGAATGGGTATTAGGTCCGTCTCTCCCCCACCCCCATCGCTCCCCCTCACCCCACACGTTTGTTCTGCCATCAACCATCCCTGAACGTTTCCATCGTAGGGCGCAGCGGCGGGAAAAGGCGACAGTGTTGAGGACACTAACTTATCCACGGTATAAACGGCGACTGAGTTGCGACCATACGGTCGGGACGTCGCAACCGCAGTTGAAATCCGCACGTTTCGTCGGAAGGAGAACGATCGAAGACGCGGGTCAGTTTGAGACGACCGATCCGGCCGGCTGTCTCGGGAATTATCGAGTGTTCGCCCAGTTACGGGAAGAGGAGACGGGCGCATCGTTCACGGCGGACTCGCGCCAATATTCGGAGATGGACGTTGATTTAATTGACGCGGGAGGAAGTAGAAGCGATCTGGACGCCGCGACGGTTTAGTGTGTCGGATCCGTTCAAATCACTGGGATGAACACCATTTTTATTTTATACACTTCGTGAACAAAGGCCGTCCATATTGAACTGGATTAACAGGCGATTGAAAAATTTCACGGTCGGGACAAGAGCAATTGTTAAAAGTGATTCTTCTTGTTTTTTTTTT